>NC_091472.1:203450212-203750212 GCF_036971445.1 Narcine bancroftii | reverse complement strand
ACAGGCCATGCCTTCCCTCCCCCCACCCAGTCCGACACTGCCGCTCCTCCTCCCCCCCGCCCCCTGGTCTGACGAAAAATCAATGCCTCCCGCGGTTACCCTAATGCCTCCCAATTAGATTTGTTCTGACGCCGACTCTGCTAGAAATTGGCTGTCCTTGTACATTTGCCAACTAGTTGATTGAACACTTAATCCAACCTGGATGTAAGTAAAGCGGGTAAGTCTGCAGACACCATGGTTGAAGTAAAAGCTCAACGCTGGAGAAACTCAGCAGGTCAAACAGTGCACTTTATGTAGCAAAGATAAAGATACACAACTGATGTTTCGAGTTTGAGCCCTTCGGCAAAGTATGGAAAAGTGTTGGCAGGCATCCGAACAAAAAGGTAAGGTGGGAGGCCAGCGCATCTCGAGAATACTCAATGGCCCTGCCAAAATCCATTATGTGGTTCGAAAAAAGAGGGAGACCTACAATAAATATAAATAACAAGGAATAAAGGAGATGTTCGGAGAATACATTGAATGTAAATAGGATCTTAAGAAAGAAATTAGAAAAGCTAAAAGAAGGTACGAGGTGGCTTTAGCGAACAGGGTGACAATAAATCCAAAAGGTTTCTACAAATATGTTAATAGCAAAAGGAGAGTGAGGGATAAAATTGGTCCCTAAGAGAATCAAAGCGGACAAATGTGTGTGGAGCCAAATGAGATGGGGGAGATTTTGAACAAGTTCTTTTCTTCAGTATTCACTAAGGAGAAGGATATTGAATTGTGTTGGGTAAAGGAAGCAATGAGAGTAATTATGGAAAATGTAGTGATTAAGAAAGAGGAAGTACTGGAGCTTTTAAAGCATATAAAGGTGGATAAGTCTCCAGGTCCCGATGGGATTTTGCCCAGGACCTTGAGAGGTTAGTGGGGAAATAGCAGAGGGTCTGACTATGAATTTTTAAATGTTATTAGAGATGGGTATAGTGCCGGAGGATTAGCGTATTGCACATGTGGTTCATTTGTTTAAAAAGAGTTTGAGGAGCAAACCAAGCAGTTATCGGCCTGTAAGTTTGATATCTGTGGTAGGAAGGTTATGGAAAGCTTTCTTAGAGATAATATATAAAAGTATCTGGAGAAATAGGGTCTGATCAGGAATACTCAACACAGATTTGAGTGTGGAAGGCCATGTTTGACCAATCTTGTTGAATTTTTTGAAGAATTGACTAGGAATGTAGATGAGGGTAGAGCAGTGGACTTCAGTACGGGCTTTGATAAGGTTCCGCATGGAAGGTTAGTCAGGAAGGTTCAAGCGCTAGGTATTAATTTTGAGATAGTCAAATGGATTAAACAGTGGAAGGGAGATGGCAGAGAGTCATAGTGGATAACTGTTTGTCAGGCTGGAGGCCGGTGACCAGCAGTGTGCCTCAGGGTTCTGTATTGGATCCCTTGCTGTTTGTCATTTACATTAATGATCTGGATGATGGAGTGGTAAATTGGATTAGTAAATATGCAGATGATACTAAAATGGGTGGAATTGTGGATAATGAAGAAGGTTTTTAAAGATTACAAAAGGATTTGGACTGCTTAAAAGAGTGGGCTGAAAGATGGCAGATGGAGTTTAATGCTGAGATGTGTGAAGTCCTCCATTTTGGAAGGAATAATCAAAACAGGACATACATAGTAAATGGGAGGGCATTGAGGAATGCAGTAGAACAGAAAGATCTAGGAATAACGGTGCATCATTCCCTGAAGGTAGAATCTCATGTGGATAGGGTGGTGAAGAAAGCTTTTAATATACTGGCCTTTATAAATCAAAGCATAGAATACAGGAGCTGGGAAGTGATGTTGAGACTTTTCAAGGCATTGGTGAGGCCAAATTTGGAATACTGTGTGCAGTTCTGGTCACCGAATTATAGGAAGGATATCAACAAGATAGAGAGATGGTGGAGAATATTTATGAAATATTACCTGGGTTTCAGAATCTAGATTACAAAGAAAGATTGAGCAGATTAGGTCTTTATTCCTTGGAGCATAGAAGGTTAGGGGAGATTTGATAGAGGTATTTAAGATTATGAAGGGGATAGTTAGAGTTGATGTGGCTGGCTTTTTCCCTTGAGGGTAGGAGAGAAGGAAGCAAGAGGTCATGAGTTAAGGGGCAAAAGTTTAGAAGTAACATGAGGGGGGACTTCTTCACTCAGAGAGTGGTGGCTGTGTGGAATGAGCTTCTGGGAGTAGTGGCGGTGGGGGTCCATTTTCTCATTTAAGCAAAATTTAGATAGGTATATGATGGGAAGGAAATGAAGGGTTATGGGCAGGGTGCAGGTAGATGGGACTAGAGGAGAGGACTTGGTTTGGTGCGGACTAGAAGGGCTGAGATGGCCTGTTTCCTTGATGTATACTATGGAGCCAAAGGTCCTAAATGCATGGAAGTGTCACCAAATCTCTTCCCTTACAAATGACACACTATCCTGAATTGGAAGAATGTCATGTGCTCTGGTGTTGTGGGTTCAGACGTGTTGATGTGGGAACCGCAGACTCTTCCATGGATGGGCAGGAGGAAACCGTTTGTGAGGCTGTATGCGCCTTCTGCCATGTCTGTGTACTCCAGTGCAAGGCCTAGCCTCTGAATTCTCCTCCTCCCCATTGGGATGTCAGAGGCCAGAGGCTTCCAGGAGTCAAAGAGGGTGTTTGAGAAAGCTTTGAGCCCATTCTTCAACCTTTTCTGCTGTCCATCAGGTAATTTCCCATGAAAGATCTTGCAATACAGTAGAGTGTCCTTTTCAGGAATCGGTGTAATTGACTGAGAATCACTAGGGCACCGCAGTAGCGTTGCCCAGGTTACAACAGAGAACATAGAACATTAGAGCAAAGCACAGGGCTTCCAACCACCATGTTGTGCCAACGTCTGCAAACCCACTCCACAACAAGCTAATCCTTTCTGTCTCACGCCCAGTCCTGGTGTCTGTGTGGAATTTGCATTTTCTCCCCATATCAGCAGAATTTCTACCCTCCCCCCCCCCATCTAAAAGACACACTGATGAGTTAATTGGCGAGTAAACTGCCCCTTATGTTGGTGGATGGGAGAAGAATAAGGTGGAGCTGATAGACTTGTGTGTTGAGAAGAGGTTAAGGGAAACAAGTGAGTGAATAGGATTGATGGTAATGTTCTGAGAGCTGGCATAGATTCAGTGGGCTGAATCACCTCCAATGTCATAAGGAAATATACATGGGATATTGGTCAAGGAATGGGCACTATTATGCATCCAGTGAATTTGAAGGATTTTGAGGAAATGGTATTGGTGATATTTTTCTAATCCCTTGAAATATCTGCTGTAAATAGACCAGATATAGGGAGGAAAGGTGGATAATGATTTTGTTTTCCTGCTAAATATGAGATATGTTTAGATATATTTTTCCTCGATTGACCAATAGCTGTGGGGCTGTATTCAAGGTGGTGGTGAATTTCATCATCGGCATCTGAGAGGTGGCATCCAAGATCAGACGAAGTGGTCCATGTTTTCCAGGGTTCCACTGGGAGTCCTTGTTGGTGGAGGGCAATGTGATGAACCAGGAGTAGGTTGGTAAAAGATCTTTGTCTTGCAAATGTCGAGTGTCAAGTACATCCTATGGCGTGTATTCGTCTCGAAGCTTCATAATTCCTTTACAGTCATGTAATAATACAAAGAATGCAATATTACACAAAACTTTCTTTTGCCTTCCTTTGTTCTGGAAGTTTGTCGCCTTAGATTGAACCTATTGGCTCAGAGTATTAGCTCTAATTCTGCAGTAGGCTTTTTGGAAATGATGGAATACCTGGAGAATTTATTCAGACGTTTTAATTTTCTCAGAGCAAATACTACTGTCTGCTATTGTGTTTTTTTTGCTTTGCCAGGTCCCCTTCCTGGTCTACTGCTCCTATTAATAGTTATTCTCTACCCCAGTGGCTCTCAACCTTTTTCTTCCCACTCACATTCCACTTCAAGTCATCCCTCTGCCATTTGTGCTCTGTGATGAGTAAAGGATTGCTTAAGTTGGGATGTGGGTGGAGAGGGAAGGTTGAGAATCACTGCTTTAGACCCAAATGTGAGTGCAATATTTTGCTGGAGAAAAATTGTCATTGGCCCATTTCCTTTGGAGTTATGAAACCCTACACATAATGAGTCAGTGAGGGACAATGTAAACAGGGATTTTCAACCTTTTTCTTTTCAATCACATCCCACCTTAAGCAATCCCATACTAATCACAGGGTATAGGGATTACTTAAGGTGGGATGTAAGTGGAAAGAAAAAGGTTGAGAACCAGTGTTCTACCTGTTGAGCTCCATTCCATGTTGAACATATAGGGAGTAATACATGAAAGTCTGCAGACACCATTGTTGGAAGTAAAAACACAAAGCTGGAGAAACTCAGCAGGTCAAACAGTTGCCCTTTGTATAGCAAAGATAACTGACGTTTTGGCCTTCAGCCAAAATATTTAAAAAAACATAACCAATATTTTGGGCTTGAGCCTAAAGATATGTGTCCAAAGATAAAGTCCTTTACATAGGTTAACATAGCGGTTAGCACATCACCATTATAGCGCCAGTAATCAGGTCAGAGGTTCGAATCCCGTGCTGTCAATAAGGAGTTGACACGTTCTCCCTATGTCTGCGTGGGATTTCCCCGGGGGCTCTGATTTCCTACCACCATTCAAAAATGTACCAGGGGTTGTAGGTTAATTGGGTGTAAATTGGGCGGCATGGGATCATAGGCCAAAAGGGTCTGTTATCACGCTGTATGTCTAATATAGGGACTTGGACCAATAAGAGAGTGAATGTGAATCTATATCTCATAAAGGCTGTTTGAGAATATGGTTGTATGGTTGTCTTATTTTGATTCAGTTTTCCAGTCTGCATTGGCCAAGTACTTAACTCTGTTACCTTGTCTCTTTTGTGCTGCTGTTTCCCTGTCATTTTCTTCTCGAGTCTGTGCTCGGATTCTAAGGTGGACAAAGCCTGTGTGCACCTGACAGCAGTTTTGTCTTGACAGTGGATGGGATGCAGTGCCCTGAGCCTGTTTTTTTTTGCCTACCTCTTGGGGGACGGTTTAGTAGAAATTGCTTTTCTCAGCTCGTTGTTGGCAGCTGGAAAACTACCCAAAATAATAAGTGCAAAATCCATGCACAATGTGAAAAGGGACGTGGATGACTCTTTGCCACGGGATAGAGATGGGTTGAGTGGAGTTCATTGTGGGGAAGGTGTGAAGTCATGCATTTTAGTTAGAATCTAAAGACAGACTCGCCAAGGCAAATAGCGCCTTTGGAAGACTACACAAAAGAGTCTGGAAAAACAACCAACTGAAAAACCTCACAAAGATAAGCGTATACAGAGCCGTTGTCATACCCACACTCCTGTTCGGCTCCGAATCATGGGTCCTCTACCGGCACCACCTACGGCTCCTAGAACGCTTCCACCAGCGTTGTCTCCGCTCCATCCTCAACATCCATTGGAGCGCTTACACCCCTAACGTCGAAGTTCTCGAGATGGCAGAGGTCGACAGCATCGAGTCCACGCTGCTGAAGATCCAGCTGCGCTGGATGGGTCACGTCTCCAGAATGGAGGACCATCGCCTTCCCAAGATCGTGTTATATGGCGAGCTCTCCACTGGCCACCGTGACAGAGGTGCACCAAAGAAAAGGTACAAGGACTGCCTAAAGAAATCTCTTGGTGCCTGCCACATTGACCACCGCCAGTGGGCTGATAACGCCTCAAACCGTGCATCTTGGCGCCTCACAGTTTGGCGGGCAGCAACCTCCTTTGAAGAAGACCGCAGAGCCCACCTCACTGACAAAAGGCAAAGGAGGAAAAACCCAACACCCAACCCCAACCAACCAATTTTCCCTTGCAACCACTGCAATCGTGTCTGCCTGTCCCGCATCGGACTTGTCAGCCACAAACGAGCCTGCAGCTGACGTGGACTTTTTACCCCCTCCATAAATCTTCGTCCGCGAAGCCAAGCCAAAGAAAAAGAAGAAAGACAGACTATTGTTTAAGCAGAGAGAAAACACAGCCGAACAAAGTATAGAGTGGTCTTGGTGTTCTTGTCCACGAATTGCAAATGATGGCAAGTAACTGCATCAAGTTTTGAAGAGGGCAATGACATTTTAATGTTTATTGCAAAAGGGTTGGAATTTAGAAATCAGGAAGTATTGCCATAACTGTATTTGGTGTTGGTGAGGCAACACCTGGGGTTCTGTGCATCCCCCTCATTCTTGGAAGGATGTACAACATTGGAAGCAGGCCAAACATAATTCACTCGGCTACACCTTGGGGGTGAGGAGATCTCCCATCTCGAAGAGCTAACAAAATCAGATCTACCTTTTTATTTTGGAGTTCAGAAGACAGAAATGTACAAGGTCCTGAGAAGGAATGAGAGGGTAGATATCCGGATCCTTACACTACAGGGAGCATCTCAGAAAAAGGGGACATGGTGATGAGATGCCCATTTAAAACAGGAACTGTAAACTAAGGTGTATGTGAATTAGATGGTGGGGTATCTCTGGAGTTTTTGATGCCAGAGGGCTGCGGCGGCTAGACCACTGGATGTCTATGAAGAGGAGTACATTTATGTTTAAACAATCAAGGAATTGATGGGAATTGGCATAAAGGGAGAGATGAGGCCTGGGACTGATCAACCATGATCATTTTGAATTTCAGGGAAGGCTTGAAGGCCCAGTAGCGGCCTGCTGCTCCAATTTTCAATTGTGCTTATGTGATAGACAAACCTTGCGCAGACACACGACTAACACTGTAAACCATAGCAGTAAGGATACAGTTTGCATGGACCTCCACAATAAAACAAAATATGATTACTTGATACAGAACTGCAAATTTTATGTAAATTTTCCCTTCTTTTCGACCCTCAAATGGCATGAATGGTTGACAAGATCAGTTGTGTTCAGTAAGTCTGACCCAGAGCCAACACCACTCCCCCTCCATAAATAAACTTCCAGAATTATTATTATTACTATTGGGCTTCTTCACCGAGTTGACCTTCACCACCTTGCAGCAGCAGTGAGGATTCGACTGGTTAGTAGTGTATCCCATTCCTCGTGCACTTTAGCCGGCCGAGTTTCCACCCAGTGACTGTCGGCCATCCAGCCCATTGAGCCTGCTTTGCCGTTCAGTGAGGTCATGGCTGATCTGATGATGGGCTCATCTCCACCTACTGTCTTTTCCCCATATCCCTTAATTATATAAAAATCCGTCCAACATGGGGCAATTGTGTGAGAATGGGACTAACTTAACAGGCCAATTTGAAGAATTCCTGGACAACACTTTCACCAGCAAAGCCTTCTCCTAGGTTGTATGATTCTGTCACATACAACTTGAAAAATGTGAATGCTTCTCCCTGATGCTATCTCCATTTCAGCAATGTGGTAACATTAGCATGACCAAAGTGGGCTAAGTGTGACTGGGCTAGTGTGGTTAATGGTTACTGTGGATTGGCTTGGCTGAAGGTCCTGAACAGTAATACTCTTCTTTCTATGAAGCTTCCCCGAGTATCATTGGAATTAGATTTATTTATGATTGGAGTGTAATTTCCAGATGTCTGAGAGTATGCCTTTCTTAAGCAAACATTCTATGGTTGCCCTTTCCTAGAATATCTCTTGCAATGCCATGTCAAGTTGAGTCAACTTTATTGTCATCTGATTGTACAAGTACAACCTGACGAAACAGCATTCTCTGGTCCTCGGTGAAAAACGAGCAGACATACAACCAGACATAATGCACATACAGACAAACAATACACATGCATGACAAGTATTATATCTAAATAAACAAATATTGTTTTGTACAAATGAGAGGCTTGGATGGTTAGTGTGAGCAGTTCCTTTGGTTGTTCGGCATTTTCACTGCTCGTGGGAAGAAGCTGTTCCTCAGCCTGGTGATGCTGGCTCTGATCCTCCTGTATCTCTTCCCTGATGAGAGCAGCTGAAGATGCTGTGTACAGGGTGGGAGGGGTCCTCAATGATTTTGTGCGCCCTCTTCAGACAATGATCCCTGTAGATCACATCAATAGGGAGGGGGAAGGAGACTCCAGTGATACTCTCTGCTACTCTTATGGTCCTGTGGATTGACCTCCAATCTATTTCTCTGCAGTAACCGTACCCGCACTGTGATGCAGCCGGCCAGGATGCTCTCGATAGAGCTCCTATAGAAGGTTGACATAATAGTGGCCGGTCGCCTTGCCCGCTTCGGTCTTCTCAGGAAGTGCAGTCACTGTTGCACCTTCCTGACAAGCGAGGAGATATTGAGTGTCCACGATAGGTCACTAGTTAAGTGAATTCCAAGGAACTTGGCGCTCTCCACTCTCTCTACTACAGAGTGGTTGACGTGTAGTGAAGGGTGGTCATTCCTGCTCCTCTTCCTGAAGTCCACGATCATCACGATTGGAGCTGGTACTGGCGATACAGTCATGGGTCAGTAGCATGAACAGGAACATGCTGAGCACACAGCCCTGAGGTGTGCCAGTGCTCAACGTGACAGTGGTCGACGTTCTGCTACCGACCTGGACAGACTGTAGTCTTTCTGTTAGGAAGTCAGGATCCAGTTACAGAGAGGGGTGTTGAGACCCAGCGAGGACAGATTCTCCACCAGCCTCTGGGTGATGATTGTATTAAAAGATGAAGTCAATGAACCGCATCTTGGCGTATGGAGGCATCGTTTTCCAGGTGGGTCAGGACGGAGTGAAGCAGTATTGTCTGTGGAAGGGTTTCTTCTGTCGGCAAATTAAAAGGGATCCAGCATCTCTATAAGATATGTTTTTGATGCATTCCAGGGCCAGACGCTTGAAACATTTCATAATTGTGGAGGTCAGTATCACAATTGAGGCCTGTTGTTGTCGTCCTCTTGGGTACTGAGATGATGCTGGCGTTCGTGAACCCTGCAGGAATTATTACTAATTAATTGATATTACTAATTAAAAAAAGTAAAATAATTTGTTTCCTTTTCTATTGATTCCATTGTGTATTGTTGCAGGAATGAGAGGGTCCTCTAAATACATTTGCTACTCAGTTTGTCCATTTTGTATGAAAATTAAAATCCCAGTACTTTTTATTAATCTTTGTAAAAGGCTGTTATTTCTTGATTGTTTGCAATGAAATAACAAGTGCTCCTGCAAACTGTTTTATCCGGCTATTTCTATCAGTCAGGCTATTCTCAACAGGGGCCACAGTCTATTTAAGTAAAAGCTTTGTTTTCTTTTCACCTCGCATGACATTTTTATGTAGTCGGGAGTGGAGAAGTAAGGCAGAAACCAAAACTTAACAGTTTCACAGTGAAAGGGGCCAATAAACTTTGGGTGTCACAGCCCAAAAGTAAGTTGTGAATGGGTGCTCTAAATGAAGATTATACTGTTACGAGCACAGAGGACCCATAAACCCAACAGCAATAGATATTCACCAAGACAAATGGTTTCTTAAACAGAAGTTGCTTTTGATAATCTTTAAACATGAAAACAGAATTACACTTTAATATAACGCTATTAACTTACTTTACCTAACTTAACCCCCTTCTAATTCTAAGCGCTCGTGTATGAAAGTTCAGAAAAGTTCTTTGGTTCACAGTTCAATCTCACTTCTCATTCTTCAAGTTCACTGGTTGCAGGCAATTCTTATACTGTGCACAGAATTTAACATTTATAAAGTTCACCAGGCTTTGGTGCTTGAAAGGTAAATGATTACCGCCAGGAAGGTTCTTGTTGGTTTTCAGAGAGAGATGTGTTGTTCCAGGTGTTACAAGATCAAACCAGCAACCATAAAGAAGGCATGTCACACAGGGGTAAAGATGAACAATTATTTTATTAACAAAAATTCACCTTCAAACTTTAATTAAAAATCCCCCCTTTTTATAACAATCCCCACTGGTTAATATACAAATTTCTATAACAGTGTAAAACTAATAAATTCCCCAGCCTAAATATAACATATGTAATCAAAGTCTAAGTTATATTTCCAACCAGCCAACAGAAAAATACTTAGACACAAGACTCACAAAACTTCGATTTCAATCGAAGTAAAGATCGTAAACAAAATTCAGTTTGTTTGGTAAACTGAAGCCAAAAGATCTTTGAGAGAGAGGGAGCAGAAAATTCAAAGTGGTCTTCTTGTGTTGCTTGCAGGGAGAGGAACAATGGATTGATCGGGATTCTTCTGGCTGCCTTCAGAATGTTTCTCCCTTTTCAAATGCCCAACATTCTAAACTGCCTCCCAAACAATGACTCTACTTGGGCCTCCTTCCACTCCACAGCCACATCCAGTGGTGGTTTGTCTTCCAAGTCCAGAAATTTCTAGATCTTCTCCTCCACATGCCCAGTCCGTCTCCCACTCTGTAGTCCACCTTCACCTTGGCTCTCAAAGGCAAACTGTCACTTTCCAACACAAAACCACGCAACACATAGGCCAATATATAACACAGAACTCTGTAACACAGGACATCCATCACTGATGTACTTCCCTCAGTCACTTCAGTGTCTTGCTGATGAAACTTGCCCCATCAGGGTTCTCCAGATGATAACCTCTTTCTTTCAGGTCACCACCGAATTCCTTTCTGTTTCACTATTCCAAGTGAAACATAAGACAACTAGTCCTCCTCTTGCATGAACCACAAAGGCTATGACTAGGCCATCTTCCAAACTGGGCTTCTTGTTAGCTTGTCCTGTTCAACACTGTACAAGTGATCTCTGTGTGTGTGTGTCTCTCACACACACACACACACACACACACACACACACACACACACACACACACACACACACACACACACACACACACACACACAGACTCTGAGAAAGCTTGTTTGACTCTCCTTGCAAAACCATATGGCCCTCTTACAACAGCAAAACTCTCCTGCAGACAATAGCGGCTCCAACCTGCTCTTTCAACTGTTGCCTTGATAAACAATAATCCATTAGTGACGTCTCTGGAGCACTCTTCAAAGCTCTTGCAAAAAGGCATGAGAAGCCACTTTCTCCAGTATTTCAAATGAGATCTGTTTTGACATGTTTTCATGTGACCTACTCGAACAAACCTTTCCCAATTTATGTCCCAAAAACATTTCTATATACTGTGTCACAATACCTCATGACTACTTTGGATCACCTTTGTCATCAGGATTATTTCCTAGTGTCCCCTTCTATTTCCTCTTTGTGGTCTTAACTTATCCTGTTTATTCACATGTTGGAAGACCGTCATGAGTTTTCTACCTCTTCTTGACCCAGTACTGCTTCAATCTCCATCTCAATATTTTTTGACAATAATTATACTTTTATAATGCAAATTGATAAGTATAGCTTCTTTATATTCATGAATTAATATGTCCTACATTTGAAAATTACCCATTTTCAACTGTGCGTACTTTTCGGATATCTTGCTTTGATCACATGTAGCTAATTTGAGTGTAAAGTTCAGATTTATTATCACAGCACATACATGGCATCATGTAGAACCCTGCGATTCTTTTTTCCTATGGGCCAGGCAGAATTTCTAATTACCCCTGATTGTTAACTGTACTCAAGAAGAAAGAAATGCAAAGAAATTGACTGCAAATACAGAAAATAAATATACAGAAATTAATAAAATGCACAAGTCAGAGTCCTTAAAAGAGTCCCTGATTGAATTTGTCATTGAGGAGTCTGATGGTGGTGGTGGGGGGGCGTGGCAAGATGGCATAAGGAACAGACGTGCCTTCCAGTCCTCTCCTGACTCTTTGTTATTGTTTTGTCTATAAGTGCCCGTTGAAACTTTTTTAAAAAGTTTATAAGTAGTTAGAGGTGTTAAACTAGCTTCTAATGGTACAATTGCTGAAAAAAAGTAAAAGAAAACGGAAACAGATCGTTAAGAAATTACATTTCACAAAGTTATCTGAGCCTACCTGTTTACAAGAAGCCAGGACTCAGCGTGAAATGGATCCAAGAGGAGAAGTGCAGGATTCGGCAAAGGAGCTCCGCTCTGTACCGGTAGGGCTCTTTAAAGATGGCGCCCGGCAGCCTTTGGAACAAAGGGCTAGCCAGGCGCGTGTATTTCAATCAACGCCCGCTATGAGCGCTGTCACTGAACTTTTGACAGCTGAAACAGCTGGGATGCCGCCAGCTGAAGACCCGACTTTAAAGAGACGTTCACCGATTGATATAGCGGTGGCGCTGCGAAATGCACCACCAGTTATGAAGACTTCAACTGATCCCGATGTAATGAAGGCTCTTGATGTAATATGGGTTAAGGATAACCCTGAATACCAGTCTTCTGATATTGCTGAGGAGGTTGTGGCAGGGGTTTCTACGCGGAGTCACGCTGCAAGAAAAGCAGTTAAATTAAGGGAAGGATTAGAAGACCCTCTGGTTATTCAGAAACAGCAGGATCCTATTTTGCCTGAATCTATTCCAGTTGATATGGTTATTAAGAATTTAAGTTACCTTCTTCAATCAAAGAGTTAGGTAAATCTTTGGTTCTAGTTAACACCAAGCTTAATACCTTGGTGGACATTAATACTCAACAGATGGTTGATTATGGAGCTTTTAAGCTTGAAACAAATGAAAGACTTGATGTTTGTGACCAGTTATGAAGTCTTATGAAGTCTTATGAGGTACAAGACCAAATACAAGACGTAAATAAAACAATTGAAACTTTACAAATTCAGAATAAAAATTTAGCGAAAAAGGTTGATTATTTGGAGAATCAGTCTAGACGAAACAACGTAAAAATTATTGGTTTGCCAGAAGATATAGAAGGACCAGATCCAAGAAAATTCTTTACTGATTGGATCCCTCAAGTTTTAGGACAAGATAAGTTCTCGGATGGTTTAATACTGGAACATGCTCATCGAGCTTTGAGAAGAAAACCTTTTTCAGGACAGAACCCAAGATCTGTTCTGGTCCGTTGTCTAAACTATTATGATAGAGAGACAATTTTGCGTGTGGCTATTAGAAATGCTCATCAAAACAGATCTCCTTTGATGGTCCAGAACAATCGTGTTTTTTTTTATCCGGATTTGAGTCAGGAAATTATGTCTCAACAACGTGAATTTAATCCTGTGAAAGAAGTGTTATGGAAAAAAAGATATAAAGCAACATTTAGATACCCTGCAGTATTGAAGATTTTTCAGGATGGATATCAACCAAAATTTTTTGACAATCCTAAAGAAGCTATGGACTTTGCTCAATTGTTACCAATTACACAATTCCAGGAACGACGTAGTCCTCCACGGTCTCCGAAGAGAGTGGAGACGCAAGATGGGAATCGAATTTCAAGAAAAAATGGAAGCAATGGTGGTCGAACTGACAAAGCTGATTAAATTTAAAAAAAAAATTTTCTCTCAAGAAGATTTAGATAATGATTATGATTATAGTTTCATGTGAAATGGGAGTTAGGAGAGGGAACTGGGTGGGCATTATTTTCCAGAAGTTGTCAGCTACATGTGAGTTATCTCACACCCAATATTTTGTGGGAGTTACCGCATTGTGCGGTTTAGACAGGAGGAGGTAGTCGTAACCTCTTACCTGTTTTTTTAATTAATTTTTAGATTAAGGAGTGAAGTTTCTTTTTATTATTTAAAAAAAATAATTTATTTTTTAAAATTTTTTTTGTTGTAGTTTTAAGAGGGGATAAGGGGAGGGATTTTTTTCTTCTTTCTTTTTTTTCTTGTTCTTTTTCTTTTTTATTCTTGTTCTGTTGTTGTAAGAAATGTCTAAATTAAAGTTTGCTTCTCTTAATGTTCAGGGTTTAAATAATCCTATTAAGTGTAAGAAAGTACTTGCTTATTTAAAAAAACTAAAAGTTGATGTGGCCTTTTTGCAGGAAACTCATTTAATGGATAAGGAACATTTGAAACTTAAACGTGAATGGGTTGGACAAGTTTTTTATTCTTCATTTAATTCAAAGGCAAAAGGAGTGGCAATTTTGGTGCACAAGAATCTACCATTTCAGTTACAGAATGAAGAGAAAAATGGTGGAAGATTATTAAAATTGAATTGTACAATCTTTAACGAGGCTTGGACTTTGCTTGATGTTTATGCTCCAAATGTTGAGGATACAGCTTTTGTTGTGGATATGTCTTTAAAACTTGGACAAGCAAATTCTAATGTGATGATTGGGGGAGATTTAAATGTGCTATTGGAGCCTTTATTAGACAAGTATCCAAGAACAATTAAAAAATCTAAGATGGCAGTGCAAGTGACTAATATGATGACAGATTTGAATTTAGTTGATATTTGGCGAAGATTTAATCCTACAGAGAAAGATTTTTCTTTTTACTCTTCACGCCATAATTCTTTTTCAAGAATTGATTATTTTTTAATTTCAATGCATTTGCAAGATAGAGTTATATCTGTGGATTATAAGGCAAGGTTGGTTTCAGATCATTCATTACTATTATTAGAATATCAGAGTTCGCAAGATGTTCAGAGAACCCCAAGATGGAGATTTAATACTATGCTATTACAAAAACCAGAATTTATTAATTATTTAAAAAAACAAATTGAGGTTTTTATTAGTAATAATATTAATTCTGTTTCTAGTCATTTTATTTTATGGGATGCAATGAAAACTTTTTTACGAGGTCAAATTATTAGTTATGCTTCTAAAGTAAAGAAAGAGAGAATTAGAGAGATTGAAGATTTAGAGAAAAAGATAACTGTTACTGAAAAAGAATTTCAAAAAAATCCTACTGAAATGCAAAAGAATCAGTTAACTAATTTAAAATTTAAATATAATGAATTACAAACATATCGGTTTGAATGTTTAATGAATCAAACTAAATATAAGTTTTATGAATGGGGTGAGAAAGCTCGTAAAGTTCTTTCATGGCAGTTGAAAAAAGTACAATTATCTAAGATTATACCAGCAATTAGAAAGAAATCGGGTATTACTTTTAGACAAAAAGAAATTAATGAGGAATTTTGTAATTTTTATAAAAAATTATATACTTCAGAATGTAAAGATGTAGCTGAAGATGCAATAGATTCTTGAAAAATATTAAATTGCCACAATTGAATCAAGAAGATAGACAAGAGTTGGATAAATCTTTTACAGAAAATGAAATTGAAATGACAATAAGAGATATGCCAAATGGAAAGGCACCTGGTGAAGATGGGTTTTCTATAGAGTTTTATAAAACTTTTTATGTTGATATATCTTCTATTTATAAGGATGTAATACAGCAAATTTATAAAACTTTTCAATTACCTGAATCTTGTTTTAATGCTATAATTACAGTTATACCAAAAAAAGATAAAGATCTTTTACAGGTTTCTTCTTATCGACCAATATCGTTGTTAAATGTGGATTATAAAATTGTAGCTAAAGTTATGGCTAATAGATTAGCTCAATATTTTCCTAAAATAATACATAAAGACCAAACAGGATTTATAAAAAATAGATATGCTTCTGATAATATTTTGCGTTTAATAACTTTGATAAACAAATCTAAATCTCAAATGAATTATCCAATAGTGGTTTCGTTGGATGCAGAAAAAGGCTTTTGATAGAGTGGAGTGGAAGTTTTTATTTAAAGTACTTGAGAAATTTTGTTTTGGTTCCTCATTTATTGGATTGATAAAGGCTTTATATAATAGTCCGAAGGCTAGAGTTGCTACCAATGGGCAGATTTCAGAATCCTTTGATTTAACAAGTTCTACTAGGCATTGTCACCTGCTTTATTTGCTATAGTTTTTAGTTTTTGAACCTTTGGCACAATTAATACGTCAAAATGAAAATGTTAAGGGTATGAGAGTTTTGAATGAGGAATATAAGATTAATTTATTTGTTGATGATGTTTTATTATATTTGGTGGATCCTGATATTTCTTTACCAGCAATTCAAGAATCTTTAGAAAATTATGGTCAATTATCTGGTTATAGGATAAACTGGGCTAAAAGTGAAATTTTGTCAATTTGTAAAGATGATTATTCAATATATAAAAATATTATAAATTTGAAGTGGACTAAACAAATTAAATATTTAGGAATTAATGTTAATACAGAATATCAAGATTTATACTCAATTAATTATCTTCCTTTAATAAAAAGGATTAAGTTAGATTTGATCAGGTGGAAGGATTTACGTTTAGGTTTATTGGGGAGGATTAATACTATAAAAATGAATATTTTTCCTCGGATACAGTATTTGTTACAATCAATTCCTTATTTTTTTTAAAAATAGTTTTTTTAAGTATTTATATAAAGCAGTTAGAGATTTTTTATGGAAGGGAAAATTTCCGAGGGTAGCAATGAGAAAGTTGATGTGGGATTTTCAATTTGGAGGTTTGAGATTACCGAATTTTCAATATTATTATGAGGCAGCTCAATTTAAATTTCTTAGTGCATTAATGAATACGGAGGATCCACCTAGTTGGGCAAAGATAGAAATGGCAGTTATTTTAGAAAAAATTCCACATGAGTTTTTGTTTCGATGGAATAAAAATTTATTACGAACTTATGATGTACCAATATTGAAACATTTATTGAATTTATGGACAAGTAAACTTAATAAATTGGGGCTTATAAAATAAATGGTCTAGGCGATTGCCATTATATAATAATCAACTTGTTCCTTTTACAGTCTCCAATATTACTTTGAAACAATGGGAAAGGAAAGGAATAAAAAAATTATCAGATTGTTTTTTTGAAGGATGTTTTTGTTCTTTTGAGGAATTACAAAGGAAATTTGGTATTAGTGGAAATTCTGTATTTGTATATTATCAGTTAAGATCATTTGTAAAACAGGTATGTGGCCGACATATGATTTTATTGCCTGAAACTAGTTTTGAGAAATATGTACTTTCCATACCAAAAAAGGGGTATATATCTGATTTGTATTGTATTTTACAAGAAAATGAAAATAAGACAGATTGGGATAAAGATAAGTTGAAATGGGAAAAAGATTTAGGTTCTATAATAGCTGAAGAAGCTTGGATGGAAATTTGTCAGAATAGTATTCGGAAATTGATTAATGCTAGATTAGTGATGATTAATTATAATTTTATACATCAATTATATTTAACACCAGAGAAATTAAAAAAGTTTGGTCTTAGTAAGGTAGATTGTTGTTTTCGTTGTGATCAGACGGCTAATACTTTTTTACATACAGTTTGGTTTTGTGACCGATTGCAACAGTTTTGGAAAGGTATTCAATCTATATTTAATAGTTTATATAATATCTACATGAAAGACCTCAACAATGAAGACGCTGTTTACATCCAGTACCGCACGGATGGCAGTCTCTTCAATCTGAGGCGCCTGCAAGCTCACACCAAGACACAAGAGAAACTTGTCCGTGAACTACTCTTTGCAGACGATGCCGCTTTAGTTGCCCATTCAGAGCCAGCTCTTCAGCGCTTGACGTCCTGTTTTGCGGAAACTGCCAAAATGTTTGGCCTGGAAGTCAGCCTGAAGAAAACTGAGGTCCTCCATCAGCCAGCTCCCCGCCATGACTACCAGCCCCCCCACATCTCCATCAGGCACACAAAACTCAAAACGGTCAACCAGTTTACCTATCTCGGCTGCACAATTTCATCAGATGCAAGCATCGACAACGAGATAGACAACAGACTCTCCAAGGCAAATAGCGCCTTTGGAAGACTACACAAAAGAGTCTGGAAAAACAACCAACTGAAAAACCTCACAAAGATTAGCGTATACAGAGCCGTTGTCATACCCACACTCCTGTTCGGCTCCGAATCATGGGTCCTCTACCGGCATCACCTACGGCTCCTAGAACGCTTCCACCAGCGTTGTCTCCGCTCCATCCTCAAAACTCATTGGAGCGACTTCATCCCTAACATCGAAGTACTCGAGATGGCAGAGGCCGACAGCATCGAGTCCACGCTGCTGAAGATCCAGCTGCGCTGGGTGGGTCACGTCTCCAGAATGGAGGACCATCGCCTTCCCAAGATCGCCTTCCCAAGATATGGCGAGCTCTCCACTGGCCACCGTGACAGAGGTGCAGCAAAGAAGAGGTACAAGGACTGCCTAAAGAAATCTCTTGGTGCCTACCACATTGACCACCACCAGTGGGCTGATATCGCCTCAAACCGTGCATCTTGGCGCCTCACAGTTCGGCGGGCAGCAACCTCCTTTGAAGAAGACCGCAGAGCCCACCTCACTGACAAAAGACAAAGGAGGAAAAACCCAACACCCAACCCCAACCAACCAATTTTCCCCTGCAACAGTGTCTGCCTGTCCCGCATCGGACTTGTCAGCCACAATCGAACCTGCAGCTGATGTGGACTTTTACCCCCTCCATAAATCTTCGTACGCGAAGCCAAGCCAAAAGAAAGAAAAAAAGATGTTGTATTAGATCCTGATATATTTTTATTAGGGAATATGCAATCATTAATCGATTTAGGCTTAAATGATTATCAGATTTCTTTTATCTATTTAGCCTTAGCAGTGGCTAAGAAATGTATAGCGCTTACTTGGAAAGATAGAAATATACTAACCTTAGATAGGTGGTATTTAGAGATGAAGTCTTGTTTAATTATGGAAAAGATATCTTTTTCAATTCAAGATAAGATGTCTTTTTATAAGTTGAAGTGGACTCCATTTGTTAAGTAGTTGCAATTAAGTCTGATTTAAATATGTTTTATGTGTGATATTTTAGTTTTGATAATTTTTTTTAATTAATATTTTTACTTGTTATTTTCTTTTGTTTGTGAGTGTTTTTTTTAATATATAATATTACTAACTTTATTAATTCTTCACTCTTTATTTTGGGGGAAGGGTGGGGTTTTTTTATATATAGTTTTTTTTAGTGGTCGTATAAATGGGGGGGTTAGATTGATTTAAGTTAGGTTATTAATGTTGTGTTGCAATAATTACTTCATTTTTATTTTTTTCTTTAAATGTAATTTCTTTGTTTTATTTAAGTAATAAAATCTTTAAATAAAGTTTCAAAGGAGTCTGATGGTGGAGGGGCAGCAGCTGTTCCTGAACCTGGTAGTGTGAGTCTTGTGGCACCGATACCTCTTTCCTGATGGCAGAAGTGAGAACTGAGTGTGTGCTGGGTGGTGTGGATCCTTGATGATCGCTGCTGCCCTCTGACGGCAGTGTTCCCTGTAGATGTTCTCGTTGGTGGGGAGGGTTTTGCCTGTGATGTTTTGGGCTGTGGAGAGCTTTATGCTGAGGGGTATTGGTGTCCCCCATACCAGACTGTGATGCAGCCATTCATTGAGTGTGAAGTTATTGTTAGTACATCATTCAGCCAAGTTTTCAATCACTCCTGCATGCAGACTCATCTTCCCTTTATATACGGCTCTCAATGGTGGTTTCATCAGCAAGTTTGTGTTTGGTCTGTTGTCATACGAAGTCACGTAGTCATAGTTTAAAGTGTTGGCTTTGAAGATGTTGAATATGTATATACATCTCTTTTTTACACCAGGACCTTAACTGGATTGGGATTGTTGGTGTGCTCAATGGATGGAACAGTGGCATTTCTGGATTTCTCACAAGAAGAACTGGGTGATCCACTAACTGAGGAGGAGAAGGTAATGAATGTCGGACCCTCAGCTACACTGAAGTACAACAAATACATTGGTCTGCTTGCATTCTCAACTGAATGCAAATTACTAGGCTACATGGAGATTGATCAGATTATATTGGGTTGGAGTAGTGGTTTGTGCAATACTGGTGCAGCGCCAGCAATCGGGACCGGAGTTCCAATCTTGTGCTGTCTGTGAGGAGTTTGTACGTTCTCCCCGAGTCAGTGTGGGTTTTCTTTGGGGGCTCCAGTTTCCATTCACCATTCAAAACATACTGGGGGTTGTAGATTAATTGGGTGTAATTCGGCAGCATCAACTCGTGAGGTGCTTTCAAACTGTCTTGTAAAATGGGGTTAACCGGGCAACTTACCCAGTTAGCGCCCCACTCACAAGGCAGCTTGAAAAGGTCCGACCTGGTCAGTGTCGTTCAAAGTCAACCAAGTCCCTGCCCTTCCATGGAAGTACTCAGGGAACCCAGTTAAACTGACCCAAGGCACATCGACTGGCGGCCTGAACAGCAAAATGGACGACCCGGTTACTCCTGTGACCTCAGCACCTACGTGCTGGAGTCACAGGGAAACCCCAGCTTAAGTGTCTGCAGTGATTGGGGGGGAGAGAGGGGTCGCTGCCATGGCATGGGGTTCAGAAGTGGGGGGGGGGGTAAGATGTCGCTGCCATGGGGGAGAGGTCGATGTCACTGTGGGAGGCAGAGGGGTCAGCTGCCACGGGCTGGGAGAGAGCGCTATTGACGGTGGGAAGGAGACTGACAGCTGGTGGGGGGAAGACTGACTGCTGGTGGGGGGGACAAGGGAGACTAGTTTGCATGATGCGTCACTTACTGCGTCATCACGGGGGTGGAATCCTCCTTAAATGGCCAAGTTGGCGATTTACTGGGGCCATCCCCCCCTCAGCTTAAAATGTGCTGGAGGCATCTTTGCCCCACTAATTGCACCTGGGTCCCAGGAGGGCTACCCGGTTGCTGCATTTTAAAAGCACCTGTGGGCTGAAAGGGCCTGTTACTGTGCTGTGTGACTAAATTTAATTTAGCACAGAGAATGAATAATTATCCAATGGGGTCGAGTACCCATTATCCGAAAATCCAAAGTCTGAAACATTTTGAGGGCCGACATGACACCACAACTGGAAAATCCCACACCTGACCTCACTTGCCCATGTGGGGCTCTGACGCTCTGTTGTGGCCAACTATCATCACCACCAGACAAAAACCATTGTTAATGGGGCAGGTGACTCTGGAGTAAAATAATTTAAAAAGCCATCCAGCAGAATTTAACAGAGTGGTACAAACAAGGTGGTTTGCAGTTACCAAACTTAAAAAATTATGAGAGCAGCACATTTAAGGTATTTATCAGATTTTTATCAAACAAGGGAAAAACCAGATTGGACTAAGATAGAGCTAGATAAAATAGGGGAGAAGGTACCGGAACATATAATTTATAAGTGGGATTAAAAGCTGGTGAAATATAAAAGTTCACCAGTACTGCTTCATTTACTCAATATATGGAAGAAGATTCACTTAGAAAAGAAAAAAAAATTATCAACTACCAAAATTATTATTGACGCAAAATCAACTAATCCCTTTCACAGTAGATAACCTTTCCTTTAGAGAATGGGAGAGAAAAAGAATAGAAAATTGTTTTTTGGGAAATAATTTATTATCATTTGAACAAATGAAGTACAAATATGGAATAACTCATGGTACAATGTTTGCATACCATCAACTGAAAGCCTATTTAAAGGACAAATTGGGAAGCAGACTGAGATTACCAGAAAGAAGCAGCTTTGAATATGTGATTACAGAAACAACGATAATAAAAAGATTTATAACGAACATGTACATCAAGCTGCAAGAGAAGGAAAATGATGAAATAAGCTATAAACCCAAACAAAAGTGGGAAAAAGATTTATACATAAGGATAAAAAGTGAAATATGGGAAAAGTTATGCTCTGGAACTATGAAGAATATAATAAGGACGAGGTTACGCATGATACAATATAATTGGTTACACAGGTTATATATCACGCCCCAAAAGTTTAAAAAAAATGGGATCCAACATTATCTGATAGATGTTTTCGCTGGAAGGAAATGGGAATAACAGTACATGCAATTTGGGCATGTGAGAAAGTTAAAAAGTTTTGGGAGGATCTAAATCAGTTATTAAATAAAATCACAAAAAGCAACATACCAAAAAATCCAGAGATCTTTCTTCAAAGTAATATAAGAAGTAAAGAATTAGGCCTCAAACTGGATGAAGTGCAAAAAAGATTTATTATGATAGCCTTAGCTGTAGCAAAAAAAATGTATAATGTCAACTTGGAAATCAGAAGAGAGCCTGAGAGTACAGCAATGGTACATAGAAATGAATAAATGTATTCCGTTGGAAAAAATAACATATAATTTAAAAAATAAAGTCTTATTATTTGAACAAATTTGGGAACCGTACATGGAACACAACAGAGAGGGCTTGCCTTGGACCTCCACCCCCTAAAATGATAAAATGAGAAGAAGACAAAATGACCGTATCCAGTGTGTAAAAGTAGATGACACAATTTTCTTGTTTATTTTCATTGTGTGATGACATTGTTTAATGGTTTTATTGTATCATATATGTTGAACATAAAATGGGTTTGGGGGGATTGGGAGGAGGGGAGGGAAGGTAGTGGGGGAAAAAAGGGGAGAAAATGCCACTGTGTATATTTAAGAAGGAAATGTTTGAATGTATTTTGATTGATATGGTTCACAGTGAAAAATAAAAAAAATTAAAAAAAAAAAAGAAAATTAGACTCTGCGGCCGCACAGGCTGCAGGAGCGGTGCCGGCAAATCCCCAGACACTCAGTGACTCTGACAGGACTCTCTTTTGCATCTCTTTCTCTCATACAGTATGGCACCCCTAGTGACATTTACGGCAGGCAGAGGGCAATTTGGTGTAATTTTACATGTTCCTTCCTATTACCTGACATAAGGGAACCTTGAAAACTAAAATTAATTTGAATTAGCACAATTTCCATGAAAGAACAAAAACATTTCAGTTCATGCAGATGTCGTGGTTAACTACTGAAGATTGCTTCATCTCATCGAGAGAATGTAACTCACTGGGAGCAGAAATAAATTTGGTTATTAGGATATTAAACATTCCCCTTGAAGGCTAATTGTAACTCTTCACCTGCTTAGTGACCCAAATCCTCCATTATATTTTCCCCTGCCTTACAGAACATGATTCACCAGAAGACTTATGGCAAAAGCTTAGCAATTACAACAGAGCAGCAATTGTCCACCACCATCATTGAGAATCCAGAGATGCTGAAGTACCAACAGCAGCAGAAACAGTTACAGGAGCAGAAGAATGCACTAGGGTCCAGGGAGCTGATGACCCCCAAAGTGCCGAATATGCTGAATGGAGAAAGCTTGGAGGACATTCGAAAGGTAATGGAACGAATTGAAATTTAAATAAATACCATTGACGTTTTTACGTCACAGGTTTGAATATTGCAGGGATGGCTTACAGCTCAGAGGGACTACACTGGACAATGCAGACTTTGCTTCCTGAACCTTTTTGTGTATATTTTATGGATTTTGGGTTGCTGATCATGAAAATCTCTTTAAGAAGTTCTGATCACATACCATTTTATTTTAGATAAAACCTATTTTTTGTGATTTCCTGTCATGTTTTAAGTTTTCTCGTATATTGCCCATAAAGCAAGCTGTTGTGGTCGGTCCAAGCATGCTTGGGCATGCACTCATTGCAGGTGCTATGCAAATGTTGCCTTAGGCCTGCTTAGTCAAGGTAGATGCTGACAGGCTATAAAAGCAGCTCACTTATATGATGCTGTGCATTACATTGTTGTGGATTGGATGCATGTTGATGCACATGTTCTTCAGCACAGTGAGTGTACTTAACCATAGCATTTAATGGCTACAGGAAAATTCAGTACAACAGAAATGTCTCATTAACGTCACAGCAGCCATGATACATTCTGTTACATTTGTGGTGAGTACCCGCTTACGGCTCAAAGATGCAGCATGACTGCAGTTATTAAAAAAGCCTATGAGCTCTACTTCAGTTGTAAAATTGGTGACTAAGATAAACCCTAGGCTCCTCACATTTGTTGAGGACAGCTTGTGTCATCATTATTATGCATTTAAACATGCTAAATTTTCAGGAAGTAAACTTTTTGGGGGAAAAAAAGTGTTGTCCAATGCTATCAGCTAGGGGACCTAAAACATTTAAAAAAATTAATCATTGTTTATGATTTATTGAAAAACACGCAAATGTTTCATGAGTACACTTGATGTTCAATTCTGCTCCTTTTGGATCCTGAAATATTTGTGAATCAGAAGAGTTTATATTTTTATTTTACAAAAAATTATTTTCTACTCTTTTCAATGGCCACATTAAACATAGAAATCTGCAGCACAGTGAAGGCCATTCAGCCAATCATGTTATTGCATGCTCTAACAATGAGAATTTCCCTACTGCATAGTACTCCACTTTTCTCATTTCCATGTACCTATCTATTGGTTTCTTAGAGGATCCTTTTGTACCTGCCTTTGCCAGCAGTGCATTCCATGCACTCACCACTGTGTGAAAGTATGTCAAGAAAGCTAACCTAAAAGAGACAAATTTGCTATAGGATATTAATATAGCTTCATTAATTTAGAATTCAGATTAATGCAAATATTTTGGGAAAAATAGACCTAACATGCATCGTTTTCCTAAGTGCAGCTTGTAAACATGCTCTTGTTAATTGCCTTTTCCAATCACACATTCAAAGTCTTATCTTTTGCTCTGTAGATTTCAAAACATTTCTTATTCATTTGGTGGGGGGCAAAGAAGCTCCAATGGCAATCTGGTCCTGTTCTATTCGAAGCAACTTGCTGTTGCCCAAATGGGATCAAGGAGGATGGCTGCCTGCTCATTGGCAATATTTGATACTGTATCTTTGCTTTATCCTCTGTCCAAATGACGTGTTAAATCAGGGTCCGTCCTTTGAGGGGGAATTTCAAGTTTTATGGCACTGTTTTTATCCTCCCTGTGCCCAGACCAATATGTACACTAAAAATTATGAAGAGTGTAACAAGTTATCTCATCTTTATATTGCAGTCCCTGAGTCCTGACTGAGTGCAAATTAGTTGTTCTACTTAATACATGTAAACAGTGATCATTTAAATTTAAATTTTAAATGTTGACATACAGCATGGTAACAGGCTCTTTCGGTTCATGAGTCCGTGCTGCCTATTTTACACCCAATTATCCTACTTCCCCGGTCCATTTCGAACATTGGGAGGAAACTGGAGCCCCCTGGTAAAACCCACCCAAACACAGGCAGAACATACAAACTCCTTATAGACAGCGTGGGATTTGAACCCCGGTCCCAGTGTGCTAGTACCTACACCAACTGTGGTCGCCCCATCAGGAAGCTTCAGAAATGTCTCATTGGCTGTGAAGCTTTTGGGATTGTAGGTTTTTAGAAATAAATTGTGTAGAATTCAGGAAGACAAGCTGCTGAGGGTGAAGAGTTGAAGTGTGGCATCCAAATGCCCTGCTAAAATGAGAGTGGCATGGTTAGCACAGCGCTATTAGACCACCTACGGCTCCTAGAACGCTTCCACCAGCGTTGTCTCCGCTCCATCCTCAACATCCATTGGAGCGCTCACACCCCTAACGTCGAGGTACTCGAGATGGCAGAGGTCGACAGCATCGAGTCCACGCTGCTGAAGATCCAGCTGCGCTGGATGGGTCACGTCTCCAGAATGGAGGACCATCGCCTTCCCAAGATCGTATTATATGGCGAGCTCTCCACTGGCCACCGTGACAGAGGTGCACCAAAGAAAAGGTACAAGGACTGCCTAAAGAAATCTCTTGGTGCCTGCCACATTGACCACCGCCAGTGGGCTGATAACGCCTCAAACCGTGCATCTTGGCGCCTCACAGTTTGGCGGGCAGCAGCCTCCTTTGAAGAAGACCGCAGAGCCCACCTCACTGACAAAAGGCAAAGGAGGAAAAACCCAACACCCAACCCCAACCAACCAATTTTCCCTTGCAACCGCTGCAATCGTGTCTGCCTGTCCCGCATCGGACTGGTCAGCCACAAACGAGCCTGCAGCTGACGTGGACTTTTTACCCCCTCCATAAATCTTCGTCCGCGAAGCCAAGCCAAAGAAAAATTAGAGCACTAGCGACCTGAGTTGGAATCCAGTGAACTCTGTCAGGAGTTTGTATGTTCTCCCCATATCTGCATGGTTTTCCTCTGTCCGGCTGCTCAGGTTTCCTTCCACCAATGAAAAACGTACGGGGATTGTAGGTTAATCGGTGTATTTGGGCAGCATGTGCTCATGGGCCATGCTGCACATTTAATTCTTTTTCAAATGTAAAAAAATCGAAGCAAGCAGGCATCAAAGGGATAAGACCTGAGTAGTTGGAGTCCTACTTTGCACAAGATGGTTGCAATCATTCAATTGCGGGACATCAGTGCCCTGGGCCCAACTACCTTCTGCTACTTTATTAATGACCTTCCTTTCACAACAAGGTCTGAATTGGAGGTGTTTGCTCATGATTAAAAATCTTCCACTGGTGACTCTTCAGCAAATGATGCAATCCATGTCTGCAATGTTAAAGTGGACCTTCGGTTGTTTGGAAACAAACATGAATACGGCCACACAAATGAATTTTTTAATCACTTTGCAAAGCGTGAGAACACCTTTACAGCAAGAAGCACTGCAATGAGCATCTGGTCTTGCCCCAAGGGAATCTACCTCGTGGCTTAGAAATCATATGTTAATACCTTCAGACCCCTAGGTTTCTAGAACATTCGAGCAGACTGCTCCATATCAAGTCAAGTTTATTGTCATCTGATTGTACAAGTACAACTTGACGAAACGGCGTTTTCTGATCCTCGGTGAAAAACATGCAAACACACAACCAGACATAGCACATGTACAAACAGTACATATGTAGGACAAGTATTATATCTATAAAAATAAATAAGTATTGTTTCGTGAATATGAGAGTCTCAGATGGTTCATGTGAGGAGATTCTTTGGCCATTCAGCATTCTCACTACCCGAGGGAAGAAGCTGTTCCTCACCCTAGTGGTGCTGGCTCTAATAGCTCTTCCCTGGTGAGAGGAGCTGAAACATGCTGTGCGCGGGGTGGAAGGAGGTCCTCAATGATTTTGCGCGCCCTCTTCAGACAACGATCCCGGTGGACCACATTGATGTGGGGGATGGAGACTGCAATGATCTTCTCTGACCCTCATGATCCTGTGGATTGACCTTCAATCCATATAACCACATTACAATTACAGCACAGAAACAGGCTAGTTCGGCCCTTCTAGTCCATGCCGAGCACCTTCTCCCACCTCGTCCCATTGTCCCGCACCCAGCCCATAACTTTCCATACCCCTCTTATCCATATACCTATCCAACTTTTCCTTAAATAATAAAATCGAGCCAGCATCTACCACTTTGGCAGGAAGCTCTTACCACACTCCCACCACCCTCTGAGTGAAGAAATTTCCCCCTCATGTTTTCCTAGACCTTTCCCCCTTCAATCTCAATCCATGACCTCTTGTTTGAATCTCCCCCACTCTCAATGGAAAAAGCCTGTCCACATTGACTCTCTATCTCACCCCCCCCCCCCCCCCCCCATAATTTAAAATACCTCTATCAAATCACCCCTCAATCTTCTACACTTCAGGGAATAAAGTCTTAGCCTGTTTAATCTTTCCCTGTAACTGAAACCCAGGCAACATTCTTGTAAATCTTCCCTTCACCCTCTCTGTTTGGCTGATATCCTTCCTATAATTCGGTGACCGAAACTCCACATAATATTCCAAATTTTGCCTCACCAATGCCTTATGCAACTTCAACATGACAACCCAACTCTTGTACTCAATGCTCTGATTTATGAAGACCAACATACCAAAAGCTTTCTTCACCACCCTATCTACTTGTGACTCCACTTTCAGGGAATAATGTACCAGAATTCCTAAATTCCTTTGTTCTACTCCACTCCTCAATTATTTACCATTTAAGGCGTATGATCTTTGCTGATTAGTCCTACCAAAATGTACCACCTCACACTTCACACTTCTAAGCATTAAACACCATCTGCCATCTTTCTGCCCACTCTTCTAACTGGCCTATATCCCACTGCAAGCTTTGAAACCCTTCCTCATTGTTCACAACACCACCAATTTTTGTATCTTCTGCATACTTACTAATCCGATTTACCACCCTATCGTCCAGATCATTAATGTATATAACAAATAGTAATGGATCCAGTACTGATCTCTGAGGCACTCCACTAGTCATCGGCCTCCAATTTGACAAACAATTTTCCACCACTGCTCTCTGGCACTTTCCCATCCAACCATTGTTGAATCCATTTCACTACTTCAACATTAATACCTAATGATTGAACCTTCTAACTAACCTCTTATGTGGAACCTTGTCAAAGGCCTTACTAAAGTCCACATACACTAAAGGCCACAAGGCCTTCCCTTCGTCAACCTTTTTAGTAACTGCCTCGAAAAATTTTATAAGATTTGTTAAACATGATCTACCACCATGCTGACTACTCCTAATCAGTCTCCGTCTATCCAAATAATTGTTATTCCATCTCTAAGAACACTATCCATTAATTTACCTTTGACATCAGACTGACAGGCCAATAATTGCCTGGTTTACTTTTAAAGCCTTTTTTAATCAGTGGAACAATATGAGCTACTCTCAAATCCTCCGGTACCTCCCCTATGACTAATGACGTTTTAAATATTTCTGTCAGAGCCCTCACTATTTCTACACTAACCTCCCTCAAGGCCTAGGGAATATCTTGTCAGGACCCAGAGATTTACCCACCTTTATTCTCTTTAAAATAGCCAGTACTACTTCCTCATTAATCTGTGCATTTTCCATGACCTCACTACCAGTTTTCCTTACTTCACCTGGCTCAATATTCCTTAGTGAATTAAAATTTCCCTAATCTCTTCTGAACTCCTCACATAGCCTTCCTCTCTGACCCTCAAGGGGCCCAATTTTATCACTATTCTTTTGCTTTTAATGTACCTGTAGAAACCCTTTGGATTTATTTTTACCTTGCCTGCAAAAGCAGCCTCATATCTCCTTTGAGCCTTTCTAATTTCTTTCTTGATTTTATTTTGCATTCTTTATATTCCATGAGCACCTCATTTATTCCCTGCTGTCTATACCCTTGTACACATCCCTCTTCCCCCAAACTAAATTCCCAATATCCCTTGGAAACCAAGGCTATCTATATTAACCTTTCCTTTAATCCTCACAGGACTCTCTGCTCTCAAAATTTCCCCTTTGAATATCCTCCATTTATTTGTTGCAGCCTTCCCAGACAATAAATTATCCCAATCCACACTTTCTAAATCCTTTTGCATCTCCTCGAAATTAGTTTTGTTCCAATCAAGGATCTCAACCTTGGGCCCAACCCTATCCTTCTCCATTATTAACCAAAAACTAGACCCAAAGTGTTGCCTAACACAACCCTCTATTACCTGATCTATCTCGTTCCCCAATAGGAGATCCAAAACAGCCCTCTCTCTAGTTGGTTCTTCTATGTATTGATTTGGAAAACTTTCCTGAACACATTTGACAAACTCCAACTCATCCATCCCGTTCACAGTATAGGTGTCCCAGCCAATGTGTGGAAAGTTAAAATCTCCTACAATCACCACCTTGTATTTACTACACATATATCCTATCTTCTTACAAATTTGCTCCTCTAATTCTGTCTGTCCATTACAGGGTCTATAATACGCCCCCATTAGTGTTTTCATGCCTTTCGCATTCCTCACTTCCCCCCAAATAGCCTCAGTGGATGAGCCCTCTGATCTATCTTGCCACAGCACCCCTGTAATGTTTTTTTTAACAAGCAGTGTGACTCCTCCACCTTCTTTCTCCCCTTGTTCTATCATGCCTAAAGCATCAGAATCCTGGAACATTTAGCTGCCAATCATGCCCCTCCTGCAACTGAGTTTCACTGATGGCTACAATATCATATTTCCATGTGTCAATCCATGCTCTAAGCTCATCCACCTTACTTACCATACTCCTTGCATTGAAATACATACATTTGAGAGAATGTTCCCCGCATTCATTCCTTTGATTACCATCTACTTTTTCTACCCCCTCTCCTTCATTAATTTTAACAATCTGATTACTCTCTCCCTTCAAATCTAGTTGTCCTTCTACCCTAATCTCTGCACTCTCAATCTGCCAAACTAGTTTAAACCTTCCCCAACAGATCTAGCAAACCTGCCTGCCAAGATATCAGTCCCCCTCCAGTTCAGATGCAGCCCATCCTTTTTCTAAAGTTCAGACCTTCCCCAGAAGAGTTCCCAATGATCCACAAATCTGAGCCCCTGTCCCTTGCATTAACGGTTTTTTTGAATATTTTATTTTTGATATTTTTCCCCAAAAATTATACAAATATACAATATATTAATCTATTTCTCACAAACACAACCAACAAAAACAAAATCAAAACAGCCCCTCCCTCCCTCCCTTCCACACATACCAATCTGTTCACTATCAGTGCTTACATATATTTTAAGTATATAGAGTGCAGTTGGGGAAACTCAATTTTACATATATATATATATATATATATGTATAATAGTTACTTTTATACCCTTTTTTTGTTCCTTTCTGTTCTTGTATTTGGGCCCCTCTGTGGTCCAGGTGTGGCTGCCAGACCTTTACAAAAGTGTCCTATTTATTCTTTAAGTTATATGTGATTTTTTTTCTATAGGTAACAGCTGTTTATTTCCATAGTCCATCGTGCTAAGTAGAGGGAGTCGGTCGTCCAAGTGATCGCGATACAATTTTTCGCTACTGTCAATGCTATTTCTATAAATGAGATTTTATATTTGGTCAATTTGTCGCTTATTTCCATAAAATTACCTCATAGATGTAGGTCCGGGTTGCCTGCGAAGGCCACTCCCGTTATCCTGCTTAATTTTTCTGCAATTTCTTGCCAAAATGGCCTCACTTTTCCCTACACCAACTCTTCAGCCACGCATCCATCCGCCCCATCATCCTATTCCTACCCTCTCTAGCGCATGGCACAGGCAGCAATCCCGTGATTGCCACCCTTAAGGTCCTACTTTTTTAACTTCTTCCCTATCTCCCTAAATTCTTCCTTCAGGTCCTCATCCCCACTTCTGTCTATGTCATGGACCACGACATCTGGCTGCTCCCCCTCCCCCTCTAGAATGCTGTGTAATCCACCACACAAGTACCTATTTGTTAGAATTCTCTTAGGATTCATTAATCAGCATCACTTCCCTTACCCAATGGTAGTCTTTTACTACCTTAACAAATAAGGTGGAAACACCCGTCATTATCAGCTCTCGCCGATAACAAGAGAGAAAGGAATGCCGCTTGTTTTTGTCTTCCAGTCAACATTTTAAAACTTACATTCTCAGCACAAGACAAAACCTAGACATCATTCAGGCATGGACTGAGTCCATTTTCCTGCCACAAAGGTGCTGGACAATGATCACCTGCAATAAGAGAAAGTCTAACCGCTTACCTTGGACATCACTATCAATGTGACCTCCACCACTGATATTCCGGGGGTTAACATGGAGCAGAAACTCAACTGGGCCAGCTCCATTAAGAGCTACAAGAGCTGGTCACAGGCAAGGTATATTATAGTGACTTTAAATTTAAATTTGGACATACAGCATGGTAACAGGTCATTTTGGCCAAAGAATCTGTGCCGCCCAATTACACCCAATTAATCTACACCTCCGGTACGGTGGGAGGGCGCCGGAGCTCCCAGGGAAAGCCCACGCAGACATGGGGAGAACGTACAAACTCCCTACAGACAGCACAGGATTTGAACCCCGGTCCCCTTCACTTGCACTGTAATGGTGTTGCGCCAACTGTGCCACCCCCAGAAGAAGGTGACTTAACTTGCCTACTAACACACCAAAGCCTTTCCATCATCGAAAAAGCATGTCGCCAGCATGTTGGTCTGGTCTTGGCATGTGGTCTATTTGTCTCAATGAGTGCAGTTCTCATGACTCTCAAGAAGCTTGCTTGATTAGCAACCCATCAATCAGCTTCAACATCCATTCCTGGCGCCATTGGCAAGTGCACAGCACCAATTCCATGGCTTCTACAGCTCAGGAGAAGATGGTAGGTGCATGGGAGCACCATCACCTATATTCCCCTCCAAGTCACTCATCCTCTGACTTGGAAGTATGTAACCAGTTCTTTTTCGTCACATAGAGGCATAGATTTGTGCAGCTTAGAAATAATGCCTTTCAGCCCATTGTCCCCTGTTGCCCATCGACTATAATCCCATTTGTCCAAATGCCTCCTTAATGAAGTAATTGTATCTGCTTCCATCACCTGCTCTGGCTGCATGTTCCTAATATCAACCACTCTCTGTAAAAAAGATACCCCTAATATCCCCTTTGAAATCTCCTACCTCTCACCTTAAAACTGTGCCCCATTGTTTTTAATGTTGCCTACTATATCAGTGCCATTCCAAATCTTGTGTACATCCGTCAGTGTGCCAATTGGAGCCTAAACAGTGTTTTGTGATGTTGCAACATATCTTGTGTTCTGTACCCTGACCTGCACAGGCAAGCATACCTTCTTCATCCCCCTATCCACCTGGGTTGCTGTTTTCAAGGAAACCTGGATTCCTTGGTCTCTCTTTCATCAATCCTTGTTCATACACAACCATTTATGGGACATGTCCTACTCCCATTTGACTTCCCAAGGTCCTCGAACCAGCTACTCAACAGCACCATGGGAGTATCTTTGGAAGAATTTCAGGGATTCAATTTGGCAATTCACTATCACCTCTCTAGGAAAACTAAGAACCTGAAATAGATGTTGGCTTTGCCACCTCTGAAAACTTGGGTGCAAATCAAGTTGCAAAAATGTTTGGATTGAGTTCACTTATTTATAATGGCAGTTAAATAACAGGCAGTGCAGAAAATTAGATGCCCAATTCTTTTTTGTAAATTTTTTATTTTTCACACTATAAACCACATTGATCAAGATACATACATTTTCCTTTTCAAAGATATACAGTGTCATTTTCTCCCCCCCCTCCCTCTTCCCATCCCACCCTCCCTACCTCCCCACCCATTCATTTAAAGTTCAGAATCTAAGATACATTAAACACGTCAAACAATGTTGTCACTCAATAAAAATAAACAAGAAATTCCACTGAATCAATTCTTTTCATTCCCTTCTCCTTCTGTCATTTTAGGTGGTAGATGTCCCCGGTAGGTTTTCTCTATTGTGTTTCATGTATGGCTCCCATATTTGTTCAAATATTGTAATATTATTTCTTAAATTATATGTTATTTTTTCTAATGGAATACATTTATTCATTTCTATATACCATTGTTGTATTCTCAAGTTATCTTCTAATTTCCAGGCTGACATAATACATTTTTTTGCTACAGCTAGGGCTATCCTAACAAATCTTTTTTGTGTACCATCCAAATCAAGTCCAAATTCTTTGTTTTTTATGTTACTTAGGAGGAAGATCTCTGGGTTTTTTGGTATGTTGCTTTTTGTGATTTTATTTAATATCTGGTTTAGATCTTCCCAAAATGTTTTCACTTTCTCACATGTCCAGATTGCATGAATTGTTGTTCCCATTTCCTTTTTACAGCGAAAAAGACACTGTTGGGTCCCATTTATTTAACTTTTGAGGTGTAATATATAGCCTGTGTATCCAGTTATATTGTATCATACGTAACCTCGTATTTATTGTATTTCTCATAGTTGCTGAGCATAACTTCTCCCATGTTTCCTTCTTTATCTTTATGTTTAGATCTTGTTCCTATTTTTGTTTAGTTTTACCATTTGTTTCCTCATTCTCCTTTTCTTGTAGTTTAATATACATGTTTGTTATAAATTTTTTGATTATCATTGTGTCTGTAATCACATATTCAAAATTACTTCCCTCTGGTAACCTCAGACTGCTTCCCAATTTGTCCTTCAAGTAGGATTTCAGTTGGTAGTATGCCAACACTGTATCGTGAGTTATATTATATTTATCCTTCATTTGTTCAAAGGATAATAATTTATTTCCTGAAAAGCAATTTTCTATTCTTTTGATCCCTTTTTTCGCCCATTCTCTAAAGGAAAGGTTATCTATTGTAAAAGGGATTAGCTGATTTTGCGTCAGTATTAGTTTTGGTAGTTGGTAATTTGTTTTATTCCTTTCTACATGAATCTTCTTCCAAATATTGAGCAGATGATGTAATACTGGAGCATTCCTACATTGTACCAATTTTTCATCCCATTTATATAATATATGTTCAGGTATCTTCTCCCCTATTTTATCTAGTTTTAATCTAGTCCAATTTGGCTTTTCCCTTGTTTGATAAAAATCTGATAGGTATCTTAATTGTGCGGCTCTATAATAATTTTTAAAGTTTGTCAGTTGTAAGCCTCCTTGTTTATACCATTCTGTTATTTATCTAGTGCTAACCTCGGTTTCCCCCCTTTCCATAAAAATTTCCTTATTATTTTCTTTAACTCCTTGAAGAATTTCTCCATCAAGTGTATCGGCAATGCCTGAAATAGGTATTGTATCCTTGGGAAAATGTTCATTTTAATACAGTTTATCCTTCCTATTAGTGTTGGTGGTAAGTCTTTCCAATGCTCTAAGTCGTCCTGTAATTTTTTCATTAGTGGATAATAATTGAGTTTATATAGATGGCCGAGGTTTTTATTTATTTGTATACCGAGGTATCGTATTGCTTGCATTTGCCATCTGAATGGTGATTCTTTCTTCAATTTTGAGAAATCCGCATTATTCATTGGCATTGCTTCACTTTTATTTGCGTTAATCTTGTATCCCGACACTTCTCCATATTCCTTCAATTTCTTATGTAATTCTTTTATTGATATTTCTGGTTCTGTTAAGTATACTATAACGTCATCTGCAAATAAACTGATTTTATATTCCTTGTCTTTTATTTTTATCCCTTTTATTTTATTTTCTGTTCTTATCAGTTCTGCTAGTGGTTCTATGGCTAATGCGAACAATAAGGGCGATAGTGGGCATCCCTGCCATGTTGATCTGCTTAAGTTAAATTGTTTTGATATATATCCATTTACTGTCACTTTCGCCAGTGGCCCCTTATATAATGCTTTAATCCAATTAATATACTTCTCTGGTAAACTGAATTTTTGTAGTACTTTGAATAAATAATTCCATTCTACTCTGTCAAAGGCCTTCTCTGCGTCTAAAGCAACCGCTACTGTTGGAGTGTTATTTCCTTCTACTGCATGAATTAAGTTAATAAATTTACAAATATTGTCTGTTGTTCATCTTTTTTTAATAAATCCAGTTTGGACTAGGTTTACTATTTTTGGTACATTGTCGGCTAATCTATTTGCTAATAGTTTAGCTATTATCTTATAATCTGTGTTAAGTAAAGATATTGGTCTATATGACGATGGTGTGAGTGGATCTTTCCCTGTCTTTGGTATTACTGTAATTATTGCTGTTTTGCATGAATCTGGTAAGCTTTGTGTTTTATCAATCTGGTTGATTACTTCCAGGAGGGGAGGAATTAATAAATCTTTAAATGTTTTATAGAATTCTATTGGGAATCCATCCTCTCCTGGTGTTTTATTATTCGGTAGTTTTTTTATTATCTCTTGTGTTTCTACTATTTCAAATGGTTCTATTAATTTATTTTGTTCCTCTATTTGTAATTTTGGTAGTTCAATTTTAATTAAAAATTCATCTATTTTGTCTTCTTTCCCTTCGTTTTCAGTTTGGTATAATTGTTCGTAGAATTCTCTGAAGTTTTCATTAATCTCCGTTGGATTTTATATGTGATTTGTTTGTCTTTTTTCCTTGATGCCAATACCATTCTCTTAGTTTGTTCTGTCTTAAGCTGCCATGCTAGAATTTTGTGCGTTTTTTCTCTTAGTTCATAATATTTCTGTTTTGTCTTCATTATGTTCTTCTCCACCTTATATGTTTGTAGTGTTTCATATTTTATTTTTTTATCTGCCAATTCTCTTCTTTTAGTTTTGTCTTCCTTCATTGCTAATTCTTTTTCTATATTTGCTATTTCCCTTTCCAACTGCTCTGTTTCCTGATTGTAGTCCTTCTTCATCTTGGTTACATAACTTATTATTTGCCCTCTGATGAACGCTTTCATTGCGTCCCATAGTATAAACTTACCTTTCACAGATTCCGTATTTATTTCAAAGTACATTTTAATTTGTCTTTCAATGAATTCTCTAAAATCCTGCCTTTTAACTAGCATGGAGTTTAATCTCCATCTATACATTCTTGGAGGGATGTCCTCTAACTCTATTGTCAATATCAGGGGTGAGTGGTCCGATAATATTCTAGCTTTATATTCTGTTTTTCTTACTCTGTCTTGCATACGAGCTGATAACAGGAATAGGTCTATTCTTGAGTATGTTTTATGTCTTCCCGAATAATATGAATATTCCTTTTCCTTTGGGTGTTGTTTCCTCCATATATCCAAAAGTTGCATTTCTTGCATCGATTTAATTATAAATTTGGTTATTTTGTTCTTTCTGTTAATTTTTTTCCCAGTTTTATCCATGTTTGAATCCAAATTAAGGTTGAAATCCCCTCCTATTAGTATGTTCCCTTGCGTGTCTGCTATCTTCAAAAAAATATCTTGCATAAATTTTTGATCTTCTTCGTTAGGTGAATATACATTGAGTAAATTCCAAAACTCCGAATATATCTGACATTTTATCATTACATATCTCCCTGCTGGATCTATTATTTCCTCTTCTATTTTAATTGGTACATTTTTACTGATTAATATAGCTACTCCTCTAGCTTTTGAATTATATGACGCTGCTGTTACATGTCCTATCCAATCTCTCTTTAATTTCTTGTGCTCCATTTCAGTTAAGTGTGTTTCTTGCACAAATGCTATATCAATTTTTTCTTTTTTCAGTAAATTTAGCAGTTTCTTCCTTTTGATTTGGTTATGTATTCTGTTAATATTTAAAGTCATATAGTTCAACATAGCCATTTCATACTTTGTTTATCTTTCCTTTCTGTTTCCTCATCATCACCTTTCCTTCTTATCCATTTCTGCTTTCCTGTTTTGAACACTTTATAAGACAACATTTCTAAAACATCAAACATTTCCCTTATTCTCCTATCTAAAATTTCTTTAACCCCACTATCCCCTCCCCTTCCTGAGTTGCCCTTTATCCCTTGTTAGGCAACCATATCTCCCCTCTCCATTTGGATTTGCGAATTCACTCGCAAGCGTCAACTGATTTCGCAGTGACTGTAACTCCTCCCCATCCAGCCCCCCCCAGAAAAGATTTTAATTTTCATATATAACAAAGGTCACTCTCTTAATTCCCTCCTTACTTCCTCTCTTCCCTTTCTTTCCCTTATTAATTCTTATCTATACTCTATATATTTTCTTTTAAATACGGATACACTCATGTACACACATATATACATACACACACACTGATATATACATATATATATATATATATATATATATATACTCATATACACACATACATATAGTTCGTGGTAATTTTTGCTCTCGTTACATGTCTTCATCTCTCTGTCTGTTTTGTATTTGTTCTGCAAATTTTCGTGCTTCCTCCGGATCCGAGAATAGTCTGTTTTGCTGCCCTGGAATAACTATTTTAAGTACCGCTGGGTACTTTAGCATAAATTTATATCCTTTTTTCCATAGGATCGCTTTTGCTGTATTAAACTCCTTTCTCTTCTTCAGGAGTTCAAAACTTATGTCTGCAGAGAAAAAAATTTTTTGACCTTTGTATTCCAGTGGCTTTTTGTCTTCTCTTATTTTCTTCATTGCTTTCTCCAATATATTTTCTCTTGTTGTATATCTTAGGAATTTTACTAAAATGGATCTTGGTTTTTGTTGTGGCTGTGGTTTAGGGGCTAATGTTCTATGTGCCCTTTCTATTTCCATTTCTTCCTGTAATTCTGGTCTTCCTAGGACCCTGGGGATCCAATCTTTTATAAATTCTCTCATATTCTTGCCTTCTTCATCTTCCTTAAGGCCCACTATCTTTATATTGTTTCTTCTATTATAATTTTCCATTATATCTATCTTCTGATCTAACAGCTCTTGTGTCTCTTTAACTTTTTTATTAGATTCTTCTAATTTCTTTTTTAAGTCCTCTACTTCCATTTCTACGGCTGTTTCTCGTTCTTCCACCTTGTCCACTCTTTTTCCTATATCTGACATGACCATCTCTAATCTATTCATTTTTTCTTCTGCACTTTTAATTCTTCTTTTTATTTCACTAAATTCTTGTGATTGCCATTCTTTTACTGATTCCATATATTCTTTAAAAAAAAATATATCCATTGTCTTGCCCTTCCCTTCTTCTTCCATTTCTCTATCTTCTTCTTCTTCTTCCTCTGGGTTGGTCATCTGTTGTTTCCTTGATTTCTTTTTACTCTCGTCTTTCTTGTTCTCGTTGTTTTCTATGTTCTCTTGTTGTTGTGCTGTAGCTCTTATTCTCAGCTATGGAGATCGACTGCTCAGCTGGCCCCCCTCCCGTCAGTGTTTTTTTTTGTCATGCGCTGTTGCGCACTTTTGCTTGGCTCTGCAAGCCATTTTTGTAGTCCCGAGCTCGGGACTTCGACTGACCTTAGGGAGCGGGCTTCTCTCTCCGCGGCGGGCCTCCTCGGACAGGTAAGGCCTTCACCTTCTTCTTCCGATGTCTTTTCTTCTTCTCTTCTTCCCGTTGCTTTCGACTTTTCTTTCTTCGCTGCCATTTTCTTCCCACCTTTACTTTCACTTTATTTTAATTTTTGTGTTTGTGCCTTTGTGTTTTCTGTGTTTTTTTTTAAACTTTTCCGGAGAGGGCTGGAGTTCCCAGATGGCCACTACTCCATCACGTGACTCCTCCCCGATGCCCAATTCTTCAAGGTCTTATAATTCATACTTGACTGAATGACCCCCATTAGCAGATCCTCTTTCAACTCTAAAGCCCTAAAATGAGTTGGGACCAATTCCCTCCGAAACCGCTCGTGCTGCTCCCAGTCCTTCTCACACGGATGGCTGTCGCAGCTCAAACAAGTACTTCATTGCCTCACAAGAAATTGCATTTGGTTTGTACTAAATGCCTGTTATCTTGAATTTCTTACAATTCGTAATAACCAGAACAGTAAATGCTGCCTATACTCAGCAGGCACAGACTGAACTGCTGGGAACTTCTAGCGTTTTTCTGTTTTTGTCGGAGATTTTCAGCATCTGCAGTCTTTTATTTTAATTTAAAATTCATATTACTTTGTCTAACACACAAAGTCGTTCCCATTTCTCATTTAACTTGAATCCGAATTTGGAACAGAACCAAGTTTCATGCAGTTTGCTTCACACCTCCTGAATTGGTAGACGGGAGCTGCCATCTATGAACACCAGCAATTGCTGGCATTAGTTTGCTGTTATGGTTGAAGGAAGTGTGGCTAAGTCTGAGGAACATAATTGCCTGTGGTTCATGTAATACCGATACAGAGATGTGGTGCCCAGGCACATTTCTGATCCCAAAATGTCAGGTGGAAATTTTAGCTTGAATTAATTATGCGATTATTGACACTAATTGTGTTTTTATTTTTAAAAAAAAATCGTCCCATTTGCTGATGAATCAGAGAAGAAAGTTTATCGCTCTTTCTTGGACGCCAGAGCTTCCATTGACAGAGGACTTGTCAAGTCCTCCTCGAGTACATCTCGGGTTAGGTCTGAGTTGGGAGATTCAACAGTCCGGTGAAGCAACAGTCTGTCAGTCATACCCTCAGCGGTATGTCCCATACTGCTTTATCACTGTGCCAGCAGGACAGAACTATTAAAAATGGCAACACATTGTCGTGTACCGTCAACCCTGGGAGTCCTCTATATTAACTTGAGACCCTATGATGTTAAATGGCAGCTATTACCATCTACTATTGATACTGAAATATTTTGCTGGAGAAAAATTGTCATTGGCCCATTTCCTTTGGAGTTACAAAACAGTGCACATAACGAATCAATTGGGTACGATTAAAAACAGTGGTTTTCAAACTTTTTCTTCCCACCCACATCCCACCTTAAGCAATCCCTTACTGATCACAGAGCACCTCTGGCATTGGGAATACTTAAAAGTGGGATGTGAGTGGAAAGAAAAAGTTTGAAAACCACTGTTCTGCACTGATGATCTTGTGTGGATCTTTAAGTGTTTTTTGATACAGGTTAGGGAGCACTGTTTGACAATTCACCACCAAGGTGGCTTGGGCCATTGCTAGGATACAACCTTTTAAAGTTCCATCAAGTTCAATTTCAGTTCCTTGTCTTTTACATTTATGGAAGGCCAACATTTATCATCCAGCTCTAAAGGTCAGGCATGTCCTTGAACCACTTCAGCACTTCTGTTTAAATACCCCCAAAGGGTCCAGCAATGAAGCTGTAGAAACCCTTTAGCCCACCAAAAGGACTGTTTGCACCTTTGCGACACCACGTTTTCCTGTACTAACTGCAACTGTGAATATTTCTCCTTTTATATTTACTTTCTACTTTCTTGTGTTGGCATATTGTGGTGGTTTAATGTATACTATTGTAGTTGTATGTCTGTTTGGCTGAACTTTGGTGCATCTGTATATTGTACTTGAGCATAAGCTCACTTTAGTTGTTACAATTTGTCCATGCTGACCAGGTTGCTACCCTGAACAAGTCTATTTGCCTGGATTTGGCTCTTATCCCTTTAAATCTTTTCTACCCTTGTAGCTATTCTAATGTCTTTTTTCCAAAGACCAACTTGCCATGGGATCCTTTTTTTAACTTCTCACCTTAACACCTAGTTTTAGGCTCCTTTTTTATGGGGATGGGGGGGCGGGTGTGGGGGTGGGGGTGGAAATGACTGCAATGCACAATTTAACTTTGTACAAAATGCCTCCTGTGGTCAGGGTAAAGTGGCCCAGCTTCTTCAGTCTCTCCTTAAATTTAAGTCCCAGTAACATCCATGATAAAAGGAAGGTGATACATTTCAGTGTGATGTGCAACTTACAGGGGAATCTGCAGGTAGTGTTTCTGAACGACGGCAGTTTACAGGTTTCTGTGGTGCTTCAGAGTCTCTCAATCTGTGACTGGCTGAAGGGTCTTAAAATGACAAAAATAGTTGTTTTATACATACAACATCAAGTTGGATCCTTGTACCAGTGCATGTGCAAACCTAAAGATATTTGGTCCTTACCTTACCCTCTAACTAATAACACATTTCTTCAATGTAAATAATGCATAATATCTATTGGACACAATTTGGGTGGATTCACTTGGCTTGATTTTAAAAGTGGCTCAATTCTCACACTGGCGTCAGACTGACTTTGCCTTCATTGTGGTTGTGCCCAGTTAGGAATATAATTGTTCTCATAACTGGTCACCAGTAACCGATAAAACGAAACGTGACTGTACAATTCCTTACTTTTAAACGTGTGTGTATGTGTGTTGTACAGAATATATCAAGAACACATGTTAATAGGCTGTAGTCAAATACAATTTTTTGTAATGATGAACTGTCACTTTTTATTAAATAACTGCACCGTCACCCTGCACTGAGTTAGTCTCTGCTATTATGCATGTCTGGTGTAATATGATGCGGCTTGTTTCCAAGGGGTGTTAGGTTTCAAAGATCCCCTTAAACATGGCAAGAGTGCCATTCACAAGAATTGTAGCAGCTTGTTGTGCTTTGTGTAGGTATTTTACTTCCACCGGGTTTGGTGCTTTGTTTCAAAGGATTCATCTTGTGAGTGAAGGTTTCTCTAAAGTGCCATGGTTTCTCCGATCTGTGAGATTACAAGAGCAGTCTTCAAAAAAGAAACCATAATTAAGAGTTGGCCACTTTCTTGAGAGGTTCAGTAAATAGTGCGCTGGATAATAGTATCTGAATTTTCTTTCTCTCTTGTTCTTCCTTTATAGAATTTATTAAAGAAGCAGATTGAAACTAGGACAGCTGACGGACGGAGAAGAATCACTCCTTTTTGCATTGCTCAGTTAGACACTGGGTAAGAGGTCATTTCAGTACTCTTTGAAAAGTTTTGCAATGTGTGTTGCAATTAGGACCCCATGAGGAAACAAATGTGTATGCAAGATCCTATTGTGGACCTGCAGTCCAACGCTATCCCATGTCAACCTTGCAAAAATGCAAGTTTGGTGCATAATCCGTGACCATATCAAGAATCCCTTTCAGACCCTTGTGTGCTTCAACTTGAATAAAAAGCTGGGAGAAACTGGGGGTGAGGGGCAGTTATTTAATCCTGTTTTGTTGAGGCAGTTATCACAGAACTGCACTCCAAAGGTTTTATGTCGTTTCAGCGTCTGACATTGATTTTACAGATTTGTAATTCTCCAGCAAACTGTTCTCATTTTATCGTGCATTATAGGCCTCATTTCCATTATAGGCACCAGATCAGGGTGCTTCATAACCCTTAGGTGCACCAGGCAGGCTTTAACTCGGCATATTGTTGGGGCTGGGGAGGTCGGAGAGCCATTGTCTTGAGATTACTGCACTTACAGAGGAGCTTTGCTTCACGCTGACTTTAATACATCGGTGGCGGGAGCCCTGATTTCCCAGATTAAGGTGGAGAGAATGTGGTCAGAGAATTTGTGGTGGTTGTATCTGTTTGTTTGTGCTGTGCTGTAGTGCCACTGAACACTGCAGGCAGGAAGCAACTCCGAAGTGATTGATTTTTCCAGCAGTTTCACCACTCCAGGGAGTGGAAAGTGGCAGCTGTGCTGTGACTCATGGCAACTAAAGGTTGCAAGGCCACACTAAAAGGCATGTCATGGCTGAGTAGATTCTCATGAGCGCTAGTAAAGCTTCTTTTGATTAGACAGAAGAGGGTAGTAATGTGTCTCTTGCGGGCAGTGGCCTGGTTCGATTCACAGTGAGTCTGGAATATTTGAATTTCATGTTGGAAGTTTATTTCTGAGTATTCTCTTAAATTTAGGTCCATCCATCAGAAAATTGATTGTTAGAAGTCCTTTGCGCACTACAAGTTCGATAGATCCTCAGCATCTCTTTGAAATAGTGTTGTTAATGTGTCTGCACCTTGATGAAGTCAAATTTGACCTTTATTCCTTCTTACCATTCCCCAGTAAAAGATATAGGGACCATGGTCTTTTGCTAAGAGTTGGTGTACAGAGATTGTCCCTCTATCACACTGTAAAATCACAGTCATACAGCATGGAACAGGCTCTTTGGCTCATCCTATCCATGCCAACCTTTTGGCATCCTAGACTAGTTCCATTTACTCATATTTGGTCCTTATCTTTCTAAGCTCTTCCTGTCCATGTACCTGACAAATTGTCTTTTGAATGTTGTACCTGTAACCCTCTTCCAAAGCTTCCTCCGCCAGATTCCTCCAGATATGGACTACCCAGTGAGTGAAAAGGTGGCCTCTCAAGTCCCTGTTGAATCGCTCCCTCTCACTATCACCAGCAAGTTCTAGAATTATTTACCTGAAAGAAAGACTATGAGCATTATCATAATTTTTACAAACCTTCATAGGATCACCTTTCAGCTTCTTATCCTACAGAGGAATAAACTTTGGGCTTCCTGTCCCGGAAACATCCTGGTGAATCTCCTCTGCATCCTTTTCAATGATTGACATCCTTACTATAGCTGGGTGACCAGTACTGCACACAGTACTCAATGTGTGGTCTCAAAGTACTTCAAGTGTGGAGGAAAGCCAGAATGTACAGTCCATTGATCATTGGGGGATCAGAGATGTAGAGGGTGAGCAAATTTAGGTTCTTAGGAGTCACTATCTCAGAGGATCTTTCCTGGACCCAACACACCAATGGCATCGGGAAGAAATCGTGTCAGTGCCTCTACTTCCTCAGGAGTTTGCGCAGGTTTGGTACGACACCAGAAACCCTGGCAAATTTCTACAGAGGTGTGGTAGAAAATGTGCTGACCGACTGCATCATGGTCTGGTATGGGGACACCAATACCCCTGAGTGTAAATCCCTGCAAAAGGTAGTCGACACAGCCCAGGATATAACAGGCAAAACCCTCCCCATCATCGAAAACATCTACAGGGAACGCTGGCATCGGAGAGCAGCAGCAATCGTCAAGGATCCACACCACCCAGCACACGCCCTGTTCTCGGTGCTGCCATCAGGAAAGAGGTATTGGTGCCACAAGACTTGCACCACCAGGTTCAGGAACGCTGCTACCCCTCCCCCATCAGACTCCTCCACAACAAACTCAATCAGGGGCTCATTTAAGGACTCCAACGTGCACTTAATTGATTTTCTTTTGTTCTCTCTATTGCACAGTCAGTTTGTTTACATTCATTATCTGTTCACAGTTCTTCATTTGTTTACATGTTTATGCTGTGCACATTTTATTTGTTGTATTATCAATTAGTGGTAATTCTTCCACCCCCCCCCCCCCACCCCCACCCCCCCCGCAGGAAAAAGGAATCTCAGGGTTGTATGTGATGTAATTTATGTACACTACAATAATGTCACAGACAATAATCCATTTCTTTTATAATGTTACTTTTCAAAAAAAAATCTCTATTGCTGCCTTCAGGGAATCTAGGGGTGCCACAAGGGGAATGAAAGTGAGAGGAAATGAGGCCTTGTTTCAAACAATGGGTTTGGTCAGAAAGCCTGTACAATGTCACTCTTGGGTCACCTCCTTCTTCCCCCTGTACGCACATGTATCCTTGTGGGATTAATTCTGCCAGATATTGTGTGCCGAGCCTTGACTGGCAGTTTTCTGCACCATGACAGACCAGGAAATCAACTGCTGATTTGGATGACGAGCCAGCATGGCATTTGCTTTCTTGTTTTTGGAAGGCAGCTGACGTGTTCAGAGCAGGAGTCCCTCGAGCCTGATCAGCTGCTCAATTAGATCATCACTCTGCAGCACAATTCCAATCAATTATTCTTGCTCCATATCTGACTCTACCAAGAGGGACAAGATAGGAAGCGCTTCAGAAATGGAAGCAGGAGGCAAAAGGGGAATTAAAATTGATTAAAAATCAAAAGCAAATTTCAGTTAGCGGTATCTGTAAAAATTGTAGCCAAAGTATAAAAGAAGCCAGCTGTGACTGCATTGTGAGAATGGGATTGTAGTTAAAGGTTTGCAGTGGATCTCAGATGGGCTTTCCCTCCTTAACAGTACTTGTAGGTGAGCACTGGATGTTGGACAGTTTATCCATGTCATTTCCGTTTTAATGCACATGTTGGACCAAGAATGATCGGTGCAGCCTAGGTTACAAGGGCAAGATTGTTTTTAAGAATCTGAATCAAAATTTATTGTCATGACCATGTCACGAAATTTATTGTTTCGCAGCAGCTTCATAGCTGCAATATTGCAATAAATTACATTTCAGAAATAAATAGTGCAAGAAAATAGAATAAAATGTCCATAAGATATCTGGTGGCAGCGGGGAAGAAGCTGTCCTTGTGCCACTGAGGGCTCGTCTTCAAGCTCTTGTACCTTTTTCCCTAATGGTAGCAGAGTGAAGAGGGTGTGGCCTGGGGTGGTGGGGATCCTTCCTTAAGGTGCCACCCCTTGTAGATGTCCTCGATGGAGTGAAGTCTGGGGCCTGTGAGGCCGCTGACCGAGTTAACAGCTCTGGAGATTTTTCTTTTCCCGGCCCTGTGCATTGGCACCTCCGTGCCAGACAGTGGTGCAACCGGACAGAATGCTCTCCACGGTATACCTGTAGGAACTTTCAAGTGTCTTTAGTGACATACCAAATCTACGCAAACTCCTCACTAAGTATAGCCACTGGCGAGCTGCATATGTGGTGTTTGGACAGTTCTATCAATATTGGACAGGTGAGCCATGCGGTTCCAGCACCATTTTCCGCTGCTTTCTTTCTTCGTGTAAAATGTCTCTGAACTTGTACCATTCATAGCACTCCCATCTGCTAAATCCAGCCATTGTGAAAATAGCCTAAATGCTGCCTAATTCAGGGCTGTCCAAACCACACCTCAACAACAGCATGAGGCATTTTAATAGATGCTGCTATGAGATTCAAGCCGCGCTTCAATCCTGAAGTTGTGTCCTCTTGTCCGAGACTCTCCCACCACGGGAAACAACCTTTCTACGTCTACTCTGTCCATTTCTTTCAACATTCAAAATGTTTCAGTGAGATAACTTTATGGGCGGCACTGTTGGCATGGTGGTTAGCGCCAGCGATTGGGACCAAGGTTCAAATCCCGCGCTCTCTAAGGAGTTTCTACGTTTTCCCTGTGTCTGTGCGGTTTTTCCCCGGGCGATCTGGTTTCCTCCAAAATGTACCAGGGGTTGTCGGTCAACGGGGTGTGATTGGGCAGCACGGGCTCGTGGGCTGAAAGGGCCTGTTAATGTCAGAAATTTTTAAAGAAATCAACAGATTTGCATTGGAGGGGAATGTGATGCCCCGTGTACAATGGCCTTAAACGCTGGCAGACTGGCCATGTAAGATGCACTGCTTGTACTGCAGAGGAGCATTGTAGTCAGACAGTATTCAGCCATTGCAGTTGTCTTCTCTTGTAGATCTTGTGGCCTGTAAACTTAATGCTGTGCTCACTACTGGCTCAGGTCTTGAGCCCTCCTTTGATTTTGTGCGTCATAGTGGCGAAGTCAAATTGAATGAAACCGGAAGAAATCGGTTTAAGTTGGAATGGGAAGAAGACTTTTGCAGTCAAGGCAAATTGGTGCGCCCCATCTGAAAGCAATGCTTGTTGTCTATTGGGTGTGAAAGGGACCATGAAAGGAATTGCCTGGATCAGTTTAAGTCAAGACATGTTTATTGTCATCTGATTGTACAAGTACAATCAATTAGTGTAACACTAGTGAAATAGTGTTCTCCAGTCCTCGGTGCAAAACATGCAGACACACAACCAGACATAACACACAAACAGACAAACAATACATATGCAGATCAAGTATTTTATCTTTAAAAATAAATAACTAAACATTGTTTCATGAATATGAGAGTCCTGGATGGTTAGTGTGAGCAGTTCCTTTGGTCGTTCAGTTTTCTCACTGCCCATGGGAAGGAGCTGTTCCCCAGCCTGGTGGTGCTGGCCCTGATCCTCCTGTATCTCTTCCCCGATGGGAGCAGCTGAAAGATGCTGTGTGCAGGGTGGAAGGGGTCCTCAATGATTTTACATACTCTCTTCAGACAATGATCCCGGTAGATCACGTCAGTGGCAGAGTGGTGGGTGGGGGGAGGAGGGGAGACTCCAGTGATCCTCTCTGCCACTCTTGTGGTCCTGTGGATTGACCTCTGATGCGTTTCTCTGCAGCAAGCGTAGGTTGACATAATGGTGGTCGGTAGCCTTGCAGTTGCTGTTGCACCTTCCTGACAAATGAGGAGATGTGTGTCCACGATAGGTCACTAGTTAAGTGAACTCCAAGGAACTTGGGGCTCTCCACTCTCTCTACTCCAATAAGCTAACTGCATGAAGAATATACTTCAACAACAGCAGATTCCAATTTCTCTGCTCAGTAAGGAAGTGGAGCGAAGACCAAAATTAGTTTTGGATTCTCATGGAATATCGTTTGTATTAAATACATATTCTGACAGAGAATTTGCTGAGCGAACTTCAGATAGAAGTAATACAAAGCATCATTCACCAATGAAACAAATTCCTATTTCACCAAGTCCTTTAACCATGGTGGAGTTACACAAAGGTCTCCTGTGATGATAATTAGCTACAATGCACTAAGTACTTGTTTAGTGTTCTGCTAAGTTACTGTGTAAGAAAAATGCTTGGATAAAAGTTGTATCTGCTTCTTTGGTTTAAAAAAAATCTGAATACAGTAAACCACCGGTATCTGGCACCTATGGAGTTCACGAATTTTCCGGTTGCCTGAGACACACTCTTACAGTGCCTAAGTAATACATCTGCATTCAAAATAAACAGTTTAAAAGACAAAAGACAGTGAAAAATGTAAAGTTATTTGAAAAAAATTCAGAATTATAGTCCTTTTTTAAAAAAAAACTAGTCCATTGGTCACCACCCTCGCACAAGGACTTTTATATAAAGCTTTAACCTAGTTTATAAATGTCGGCCCCAGACCAAACATTTTCAGTACCTTAAACCAAAAGTCCCATTCCAGCCTATCAAAGGCCTTCTCAGCATCAAAACCCACTGCCATACTTAAATCTCCCCTTTACTGAGCTAAATGAATTAGACTAATCAGTCAAGCAACATTATCAGCAGATTGTCGCTTTTTAAAAAAGCCTGTTTGATCCATATGAATTAAATTTCATGTATTTAGCTAATCTATTTGCTTAAAGTTTAGCAACATTTTATAATCTATATTCAATAGAGAAATTTGTCTATAAGATGCTGGCTTTAACGGGTCTCTATCTTTCTTTGATATAACCATAATAACTGCAGTTGAAAAAGATTCCAATGGAGAATGAGACTCTGCTGCTTCATTTAATACCTCCATAAAAGGAGGTATTAAAAGATCCTTAAATTTCTTTAAAAAGTCAAGTGGAAAACCATCCTCCTCTGGTGCCTTACCTCTTTGCAATGCACTCAATACCTCACTAACTTCTCTTGCCATAAAAGGTGCATCTAATTCTCTTTGATCGCGATGATTCAAGCTTGGTAAACTTATTTGGGATTTAAAAATTCTCAATCTTGGTTTCATCACACCTAGACTCAGATTTATGTAAATTAGAATAAAAATCTTAAGATGAATCATTAATTTCTTGAGGTTTATAAGTAATCACCTTAGAATTTTTTAATTGTTCTTAAAGTTTGTTCTGTTTTTGATTGCCAAGCAAGAACTTTGATCCCTTTCCCCTTATTCATAATACCTTTGCTTAGTTCTCTGTTAATTTTTATGTTCTATAAGTTTGAATCGTGTTATAATGAAGTTTTAGTGATTAATTTCTTCCTTTTCTCCTCAGAAGCCTTTCTTTGTAAATCTTTCTCCAAACTTTCTATTTCCTTTTCCAATTGATCAACCTCTTTCGCTGTATAACTTATTATCTGACCTTTCAAATAATGCCTTCAATGCATCCCAAACAATAAACTTATTTCTTAAAAAAAATCTTGAATTTGTTTTCTTATAAAATCACAAAAATCCACCCTCTTCAACAATGTAGAATTAAATCCTCACCTGTAAGCTCCTTCTCTGGAACCAAGCATGTCATCAAGAGTGGTGAATGTAGTCCTTAAAATGTAAAGTTCAGTTTAATCAGGTATTTAATGTAACTTACAAAATTTAAATTTAAATTCGAACCCCGATCACTGGAGCTGTTACAGCGATCCACTAACTACTATGCTAGCTGTCATAATTAACCCCCCTCCCCCAAGTTTACAGATAAAGCCTTATTAATATACTTAATATGAATAAAGATGAAGGCTCTTACCAGGCAGGGATAGGGAGACACTTCAGGTCTTCATCCACCATTTTATTCAAACACAACTTTATTTAAATTTGTTCAAAAAGCTGCTGCAGGCAGGACACAACCGGGGCACTCTGCTGGCTCCCATCATCTTCAAGGGGTTGTGTGTGGCTTTGGAAAATGTTTACTTTTATAATTTAAAATTTTTATTTATTCTCGTTTATTTCAATGTATTTATTTATTTCCTCAATTTTTTTTTGGCTGGTTTTTTGAATTCCAGATACCGAGGATTTTGCTTTATGTGGCTCCTTGAGCCAAAGGTTTTGGGCACCCTTGGTGGAGTGGATCTTGGTGTCATGTATTGCAGTTGTTGAATCCAGTAACAGAAAATAGATTTTCTTTAAATGTCTCATTTCAAAGCACAGGTTATTATTTTGAAACTAGAACGTTATTCTAAATGATTATCAGATCTCTTTCTAGTGTTCAGATGTTGAAATCTATTCAGGAATTTGAGGCTTTAGGTTGGACAGAATATGTTCTACAAGATGCCCATTATTTAACTTTTTCATGGATGAGGTTAGAGCCAGAGGACAGGAAAATATTTGATTGGGGAAGGGCAAACTCTGAGGCTATAAGGCTTGAACTTGTGGGTATAAATTGGGATGACATTTTTGCAAGGAAATGTACGATGGAGATATGGGTAATGTTTAGGGATCTCTTGAAGGATGTTAGGGATAAATTTGTCCCGGTATAGCAGAAAAAGATTTGGCCATGAATGACAAGAGAGGTGGAAAATCTAGTCAGGTGGAAGAAGGCTGCATACATGAGGTTTAGACAGCAAGGATAAGATGGGAATCTTGAGGAATTTTGGGTAGCAAGAAAGGAGCTTAAGAGGGTTGAGAAGAACAAGAAGGGGACATGAAAAGGCCTTGGTCTGTTGGGTTAAGAAAACCCCAAGGAATTCTTCACATGTGAAGGACAGAAGAATGACAGGAGTGAAGGTAGGACCAGTCAGAGGTAAGGTGGGAAGATGTGCCTGCAGGCTGTGTAAGAGGGTGAATACTTCTCTTTAGTATTCACCAAGGAGAGGGACCATTTTGTTAGAATATTTTTTTTCTCCATAAATATACATATCAAAATTTTTCAATTTCAAAATGAATTGAGCTTTCGGCCAAAGTGATAGATGGGGGCTCAATTTTAATATTTAAGGAAAAGTTGGATAGGCATAAGGATGAGAGGGGTATGAAAGGTTATGGGGTGGGTGGAGCCAATGGGACTAGGTGGGAGAAGATGTTCGGAATAGACTAGAAGGGCCAAACTGTCCTATTTTTGTGCTGTAATTGTTAAAAGATTATAAAACACAACAACTCCTTCCCTCCCTCCCTCTTCCCTGAATAAAACTGTACACCATCAGGGCTTACAATTGGATTTAAAAAAGAAAATTTTCATTGGAGAGGTCACATATTTTTATAATAATAGTATCTTTTTATATTTGGGCCCCTATGTAGTCCAGATATGGTTGCCATATTTTTATAAAGACGTCATATTTATTTTTTAGATAGTATGTGATTTTTTTTTTCCATTGGAAAAATCATGTCTCAAATTCCTGAATAGATTTCAACATCTGAACACTAGAAAGAGATCTGATAATTATTTAGAATAACGTTCTAGTTTCAAAATAATAACCTGTGCTTTGAAATGAGACATTTAAAGAAAATCTATTTTCTGTTACGGGATTCAACAACTGCAATACATGACACCAAGATCCACTCCACCAAGGGTGCCCAAAACCTTTGGCTCAAGGAGCCACATAAAGCAAAATCCTCGGTATCTGGAATTCAAAAAACCAGCCAAAAAAAAATTGAGGAAATAAATAAATACATTGAAATAAACGAGAATAAATATAAATTATAAAAGTAAACATTCTCCAAAGCCACACACAACCCCTTGGTGATGATGGGAGCCAGCAGAGTGCCCCGGTTGTCATCCCTCAGAAGAGGGATCTTGATGACGGTGAGGACAATATGGGTGGGGTAAATGTTTATATTAAGAGAGAGAATGTGTTGGAGCAGTTAAAGTGCATTAGGATGGATAGGTCCCCAGGCTACATGAGGTGAGGGAGGAGATTGCTGAGCCTCTGGCTAGGATCTTTATGTCCTTGTTATCCATGGGAATATGGTACTGGAGGATTGGGGGGTGGCAAATGTTGTCCTCTTATTCAAAAAAGGTAGTAGGGGAAGTCCAGGTAATTATAGACCAATGAGCCTTACGTTTCTGGTGGGCAAGTTGTTGGAAAGGATTCTTAGAGGTAAGAGCTATGAATGTTTAGAGAGTCATGGTCTGATTAGCATAGCTTTGTGATGGGCAAATCATGTCTCACGAGCCTGATAGCGTTCTTTGAGGAGGTGACCAGACATATTGATGAGGGTAGTGCAGTGAATGTGATCTATATGGAATTTAGTAAGGCATTTCACAAAGTTCTACAGATTAGACTCAAGTCAGAAGACATGGGATCCAGGGACGTTTGTGGATTCAGAATTGGCTTGCCTATAGAAAGCAAGGGGTGGTGGTGGAGGGAGTACATACGGATTGGAGGGCTGTGTTTAGTGGAGTCCCTCAAGTTCCGGCTCTGGGACTTCTGCTTTTTGGACTTTTATTAATGACTTGAATGTGGGGGGGGGAGTAGAAGGGTGGGTTTGCAAGGTTTCAGATGACACAAAGATTGGTGGTGTTGTGGATCGTGTAGAGAATTGTTGAAGATTGCAGAGAAACATTGGTAGGATGCAGTGCTGGGCTGAGAAGTGGCAGATGGAGTTCAAACCAGAGAAGTGTGAGGTGGAAGGAAAAACTCCAAGACAGAGTACAAAGTTAATGGCAGGATTCTTGGTAATGTGGAAGAGCAGAGGGATCTAGGGGTGGGGTCCATGTCCATAATTCCCTGAAAGTTGCCTCACAGGTAGACAGGGAAGTTATGGGATAAGTCGAGGGATTGAGTTTAAGAGGCGCGAGGTAATGATGCAGCTCTACAAAACTCTGGTTAGATCACATGGAGTACTGTGTCCAGTTTTGGTCGCCTCATTATGTGGAAGTGTTGATTTACTGGGATGCTACCTGGTTGAGAGAGTATGCATTATGAGCAGAGATGAAGCTCTTACTCTTTGGAGAGAAGGAGGATGAGAGGAGACATGATAAAGGTGTGCAAGGTATTAAGAGGAATAGATAGAGTGGACAGCGAGCGCCTCCTTCCCAGGGCACAACTGCTCAATACAAGAGGGCTTGGCTATAAGGTAATGCATTGGAAGTTCAAGGGAGATATTGGAGGAAGGTTTTTTTTTAACCCAGAGAGTGGTTGGTGCGTGGAATGCCTGACCTGAGTCAGTTACATTGGTGAATTTCAAGAGACGACTGGACAAGCATTTGGAGGAATTTAAAGTGGAGAGTTATGTGGGAGACAGGGTCTAAAGGTCAGCACAACAGTGTGGGCCGAAGGGTCTGTAATTTGCTGTACTATTCTATGTTCTAGTTCCAAGCTGTGTGCAATTAACACCCATGTACAGTAAAAATCCCTAGTATCCAGATAAGTGTACTTTCCGGTTGCTTGAGACTTGCTCTTACAGTAACCATATAACCATATGCAGCACAGAACAGACCAGTTTGGCCCTACTAGTCCATGCCGGAACAAATCCCCACCCTCCTAGTCCCACTGACCAGCACCTGGTCCATACCCCTCCAATCCTCTCTCCTCCATGTAATTATCCAGTCTTTCCTTAAATGTAAATAACGTCCTTGCTTCAACCACCTCTGCCAGAAGCTCATTCCACATCCCAACCACCCTTTGCGTGAAGAAATTTCCCCTCATGTTCCCCTTATAATTTTCCCCCTGCAATCTCAAACCATGGCCTCTGGTTTGAATATCCCCCACTCTTAATTGAAAAAGCTTATCCATGTTGACTCTCTCTGTCCCTTTTAAAATCTTGAACACTTCCATCAAATCCCCCTCAATCTTCTACACTCCAGAGAAAAAAGCCCCAGGCTGCTCAACCTTTCTCTGTAACTCAAACCCTGACATCCTGTCAACATTCTCGTGAACCTTCTCTGCACTCTCTCTATTTTGTTTATATCCTTCCTATAATTTGGTGACCAAAACTGCACACAGTATTCCAAACTTGGCCTCACCAATGCCTTGTACAATTTCATCATAACATCCCAACTCTTGAATTCAATACTCCGATTTATGAAGGCCAACATTCCAAATGCCTTCTTCACCACTCTATCTACCTGAGTATCAACTTTGAGGGTACTATTTACCATAACTCCTAAATCCCTTTGTTGCTCTACACTCCTCAATTGTCTACCATTCAATGTATATGATCTATTTAGATTTGCCTTTCCAAAATGCAACACTTCACACTTATCCGTATTAAATTCCATCAATGCCTAGCTAAAATTTATCTGCTGCCTCATGATTTGCTGCTTTCTGCTCACCATACGTCTAATGAATGGATACCATGACGAGTCCACCTGTCACATGGTAGTGGATTAGTGAACTAATGGCAAGGCCCGCCAATTTTAAGCGCGTAATTTTTTACCTGTTGTTTTATTATTTGTTTTATTTATTTTCTTCAAATGTATCATGGGTGAATTGTAACTGGTTATCTCAATGAATTTTTGGATTCACACCTCAGTGCTGGTTTAGCCAGGATGTAGTTCCGATTAAATGAATGTTCTCATATTTTCAATTTTTTTCCGTGTTAAAGACCTTTGCTGTAAGCAGACTCCCAGTTGCGAGGTTATTTTTTTTTGTGTAATATCCAGTAATATGGAACTTCCAAATACTGTAATAGCTTGAAGATTTGATGTGCCTTGGGACTTGGAGGTCCCTATAGGTTAATCATCAGGTTGGATCGGCAGTGAAGAAAGCAAATGATATGTTGGCATTCATTTCAAGAGGAATAGTGTATAAGAGTAGAGAGGTGTTGATGAGGCTCTACGGGGTACTGGTGAGACTCCATTTGGAGTTCCATGTGCAGTTTTGGGCCCCTAATCTTAGAAGGGATGTAATGATGTTGGAGAGAGTTCAGAGAAGATTTACCAGGATGGTTCCTGAAATGCAAGGGCTAACATATGAGGAACACTTAGCGGCTCTTGGACTGTATTCATTGGAGTATAGAAGAGTGAGAGGGGATCTCATAGAAAAATTGCAAATGCTGAAAGGATGGTCAGAGTAGATGCGAATAAGATATTTCCCTTTGTGGGTGAATCCAGAATGAGAGGGCATGGTCTTAGAGTTAGAAGGTACCCATATAAAACAGGGATGAGGATCGAGGATTTGTGGAATTTGTTGCCACATACAGGTGTGGAGGCCCAATTGTTGGAGGAATTTAAGGAGGAGGTCGATAGGTATCTAATTAGTCAGGGTATCAATGGATATGAGGGAAAAAGCCAGAATTTGGAACTAGAGGTGAGAATGGTTTAGCTCAGGGTGGAGTGGTGGAGGAGACTCGTCAGGCTGAATGGCCTACACCTGTTCCTTGATGTTGTGATGTGTCCCCTCTTTTAAATTTTTTGAAAATATTAAAATCTTGTCTCTTCAAAAAGCTCCTTCTCACCTCAAAGCAATGGAGATGTGCTAATAGTGTCAGTAAAAGCAGATGAACATGTACCTGGGGTTTGAAGGATTAAATTGTTTAGTAAAAAAGTTATGTCCATACATTAAGTATTTTGTTACACTTTTCTGTTGCATTTATGTACAGGCATTTTCTTTATTTCATATACATCCTTAATTCTATTTAATGCTGGTGGTTTATCCAAAGAATACTGTTAAAATCATTAAACTTCCTGGAAAGGGAGCGTGCCGATGTTATTTTTTTGACAAGGATATTTAGGATGGCTATGCAAAGTAGAGGATTCTTTGCTGCAGGAGAAATACAGTGGACGAGAGGTGGTGGCTGTTTCACCGAGAACTTTCTATGCGATTAATCACGTCCAGGAATGCTGCACATAATCCCTCCCAACCACAAAACATGCTTTGACATTTAAGTTATGGGTTAGAAAGACCTGCAATTATGGCCCTTGACTCAACAACATTGAGAAGGTGGTCACTTCTATATCTAAGTTTGTGTGCTATAATGGGACACTTTTTTTTGGAGTGACATGTTTGGTGATATATTTTTGTGTAAGGATGCTATGCTCCATTGGCCATCAAGGGGTGGAAGTGACGAAGGAATCATTGCATTATGAATACCATTCACATTGCAGCCATGACATGTTGGTGGTGGAAGGAGCAACTATTTAGATAGATTGATCCAAATCAAGCAAGCTGCCTTGTCCTGGAGTTGTACTCATCCAGGCGATTTTTACTCCTGACATGTTCCCTGTAGATGGTGGGTCTTAAGAAGTAAGGAGGTGAATCACTTGCCATAGGCTGCCAGGATTTAGGTTTCTAATCACTGGTGACGCCTCCCTCACTGCTGATGTTGGTGAAGGATTAGCATTGATAATATCAATGAATGTGAAAGAACTCTTTCATGTTGGTGCTGATTATCGTCTCTCCCACACCCCCCACCCCCCCCCACGCGTCTGCTCATCTTGCACTAGAATGTCGCCAGATGGTTGAGATCCCCTCTTCCTTGACTTTGTGTCGATGTGGCAGGTTGCTGGAGGGATTGCAATTGAATGGAGGGAGTGCAGATTGAATGGGGGGGGGGGGAAAGAACTGATGGGGACAGTTAGACAGGGAATCCAGGTAATCATTTTATCTGATAATAGTAGTGAACCTCCTCACTGGGTTAGCTGAGATCCTCCTCACTGGGTTAGCTAGAACCTCCTCACTGGGTTAGCCGAGAACCTCCTCACTGGGTTAGCCGAGAACCTCCTCACTGGGTTAGCCGAGAACCTCCTCACTGGGTTAGCCGAGAACCTCCTCACTGGGTTAGCCGAGAACCTCCTCACTGGGTTAGCCGAGAACCTCCTCACTGGGTTAGCCGAGAACCTCCTCACTGGGTTAGCCGAGAACCTCCTCACTGGGCTAGCCGAGAACCTCCTCACTGGGTTAGCCGAGAACCTCCTCACTGGGTTAGCCGAGAACCTCCTCACTGGGTTAGCCGAGAACCTCCTCACTGGGTTAGCCGAGAACCTCCTCACTGGGTTAGCCGAGAACCTCCTCACTGGGCTAGCCGAGAACCTCCTCACTGGGCTAGCCGAAAACCTCCTCACTGGGTTAGCCGAGAACCTCCTCACTGGGTTAGCCGAGAACCTCCTCACTGGGTTAGCCGAGAAACTCCTCACTGGGTTAGCTGAGAACCTCCTCACTGGGTTAGCTGAGAACCTCCTCACTGGGTTAGCTGAGAACCTCCTCACTGGGTTAGCTGAGAACCTCCTCACTGGGTTAGCTGAGAACCTCCTCACTGGATTAGCTGAGAACCTCCTCACTGGGTTAGCTGAGAACCTCCTCACTGGGTTAGATGACAACCTCCTCACTGGGTTAGATGACAACCTCCTCACTGGGTTAGATGACAACCTCCTCACTGGGTGAGCTGAGAACCTCCTCACTGGGTGAGCTGAGAACCTCCTCACTGGGTGAGCTGAGAACCTCCTCACTGGGTGAGCTGAGAACCTCCTCACTGGGTGAGCTGAGAACCTCCTCACTGGGTGAGCTGAGAACCTCCTCACTGGGTGAGCTGAGAACCTCCTCACTGGGTGAGCTGAGAACCTCCTCACTGGGTGAGCTGAGAACCTCCTCACTGGGTGAGCTGAGAACCTCCTCACTGGGTGAGCTGAGAACCTCCTCACTGGGTGAGCTGAGAACCTCCTCACTTGTTGAGCTGAGAACCTCCTCACTGGGTGAGCTGAGAACCTCCTCACTGGGTGAGCTGAGAACCTCCTCACTGGGTGAGCTGAGAACCTCCTCACTGGGTGAGCTGAGAACCCCCTCACTGGGTGAGCTGAGAACCCCCTCACTGGGTGAGCTGAGAACCCCCTCACTGGGTGAGCTGAGAACCCCCTCACTGGGTGAGCTGAGAACCTCCTCAGTGCGTTAGCTGAGAACCTCCTCACTGGGTTAGCTGAGAACCCCCTCACTGGGTTAGCTGAGAACCCCCTCACTGGGTTAACTGAGAACCCCCTCACTGTATTAGCTGAGAACCCCCTCACTGGGTTAGCTGAGAACCCCCTCACTGGGTTAGCTGAGAACCCCCTCACTGGGTTAGCTGAGAACCTCCTCACTGGGTTAGCTGAGAACCAGCCAGGAGCCTTAAGCCCTTTTTCCACTGGCATCCCAGTTAATTGGCCAGGATAGGAAGCCATTTGTGCTGTTTGCCCTGGGCCACCTTTAACCAGGACACTGACCACATTTCCACTGAACGCAATTCATCCCAGGGGATTGGAGAGTCCACCTTCGAATGGAATGGATGGAAGTTGTCCTTTTTCCACTCGTTTTATCAGCTGATGCCAGGGATATGAGTAGGGGTAGAGGCCGTCAATCCCCGGCATGATTTGACGCCAGCGTGCTGATTGTTTTCCTTTTCCACTGGACCCTTAACTGACTGGTTAATTCCCCATTAATCCCTGGGACAAGCTGCCAATGGAAAAGGGGGCTTTAGGTTGCTGACCGTTAAAATCTGTGTTGCACTAACGAGTACCTATTTTGAAATGTTTTATCTCTGCCACCTTGCACACTCAAGGTGGCCAGTTTGAATTGCACCTCCCTAGCCCCCCTCTTCAACTGATGTGGGATTGTAAGAACTCTCCTGGCCAGAACCTGCCTGCACACGCCTTCCTTCTGGGGCACTTGTGAGTGTGCCTGCAGCCATCGCCCAGCTTGGTGGAGATTGGTGTAGAATTCACCTCCTGTGCAGTTGCATTCTTCTGTAAATGAATCATGCTTCAGTGTTTCACCTCTAAGATAGAGGTGATGCTTCAGATTAATGAACTTGATCAAATTGTTTTTATTGGGCTAACTTTAGTACAATATTTCATTCCCCCAAACCCCATTGTGTAAGAAACTCTGAATGCCATGCGATGCCTCCTCTCACAATCTGCCTTTTGTTTCTTTTTTTTGTTATTAGAGATTTTTCAACTGCTTTTTTTAATAGTGTACCCATCACGGGGGCACTTCCAGGGTCAGTGCTGCCTTCACAGATCAGCCAGCCACAGCCTTCCTCAGATTCTAATGCTGCCAAGTCCGTCTCTGCTAAACTATCTCAGGAACCCGCACCAGCCACCACAAAGCCACCTGAGGATATTCCCAACAAAGACGGGTAAGGTTGCACAGTTCTGGATTGAATAGTGGTGCACACATACATGGACATGTAAACCTACATATCATCACTCACTGGGCACAGTGTGCTTTCTTTAATAATCCAGTCTGTTTAGCTGTAATGTAAATCCAAGTGTGTGAGCATTCATTTAATCCCAGCTCGAATATTTGATTGGCGCCGAACAAAATCAAAGTAAATTTGTTTTGATTAGAGTTGTTTGAAGATCCAGTTTTCTGCAGAAAGTACAGAGGAACAAAAGACTTCCCCCTCCCCCACCCACAGTAAGGCGCAGAGCAGGTGCAGCCGAACTCTGGTGGGGGCGGGGGGTGGGGGGGGGGGCAGTGGAGCAACATTGCCATCTAGTGACAGTAAGTCCATAGGACAGCAATGAAGGGGAGTTGATTAAAAGACCCATTCAACAGCGCCCATTCACTGCAGATCTGAACCGAAACAGAAAATATTGAAAGGTGACATCTGTGGAAAAGGAAACTGCTAGGTTTTCTGTAGGGTAAACGAAGGTGACAGGCAGGAGAAGTTAAGCGACTAAAAGGAAAATGGTGGAAGAGGAAAGTAGGGTCATGGTACATAATGGTAAAGGGCGGCAGGGTGTCGTAACAGTTAGCACAATGCAGTTACAGTGCCAGCAATCAGAACTGTGATTCGAGTCCCGCGCTGTCTGTAAGGAGTCTGTACATTCTCCCCGTGTCTGCGTGGGTTTTCCCCAGGGGCTCCAGTTTTCTCCCACTGTTTGAAATGTACTGGGGGATATAGGTTAATGGGGTGTAAAATGGGCCGAAATGGCCTGTAACCGTGCTGCATGTCTACTTTTTTTTTAAAAAGCACGACTCAGCAGAGGGGTAAGAGGGAGTATCAGAATCATTATGTAAAACTGTTGAACTCGGAGATTTGAAGGCTGTTATCTGACTGTAGAGAAAGATCAGGTATTTTCTTTTTTGTTGAACTTTGTCCTTGTTACCCATAGTCCTTTGGAACTGATGCTTCACTGTAACTCCACCCTCCACACCGTACACAATTCTGCTGTACCCGTATATGAGTAGACTGGCTAGATAGCATGCAAAACCAATCTATTCACTTTATCTTGCAACGTGCGACAATAAACACGTTCTTTATTCTTCACTGGAACAGAGAGTTGGGTCAAGAATTAAACTGGAAGGAAACAAAAAAATTTGGGTTCTTCTTTACAGAATAAGTTGAGGAGTTTTGCAAATCAGTCTGTTTCTGGACTCCACCATGTAGCGGAGATTGCGTCATGATCAATGAATAAAATGCACCCCTGTTTCACCTTGGTTCCTGGAGAGCAGGAAAGGAGAAGGTAAAAGGACAGGCACTACATCTAACCCAGAAAATTATAGGCTGGTGAACAAGTAGTAGGTAAATTATTGGAAGGTTTTCTAAGAGATCAGATATACAGTTATTTGGATAGCCAGAAACTGATTAGGGATAATCAACATGGAAGGTTGTATTTAACCATTCTGATAGAGTTTTTCGAGGAGGTTACCAGGACAGTTGACAAAGGAAAGGATGTGGATGTTATCAACATGGACTTCAGTAAGGCCTTTGACAAGGTCCCACATGGAAGGTTAGTCAGAAAGATGCAGATGCTGGGTATTCATGGTGAAGTAGTGAAGTGGATTCGACAATGGCTGAATGGGAGAAGCCAGAGAGTAGTGGTGGACGATTGCTTCTCAGCCTGGAGGCCTGTGACTAGTGGGATGCCTCCGGGATCGGTGCTGAGACCATTGTTGTTGGTAATCTCTAACAATGATCTAGATGATCATGTGGTAAATTGGATCAGCAAGTTTGCAGGTGACACTAACATTAGAGACATTGTGGTCAGAGAAGGTTTTAAAAGCTTGCAGAGGAATCTGGACCAGTTGGAAAAATGGGCTGAAAAATGGCAGATGGAATTTATTGCAGATAAGTGTGAGGTGTTGCATTTTGGAAGGACAAATGGTAGGGCACTGAGGAGGGTGGTAGAACAGAGGGATCTGGGAATACAGATACATAATCCCCTGAAAGTGGCATCACTGTTGGATAAGGTTGTAAAGAGAGCTTTTCACATATTGGTATTCATAAATCAAAGTATTGAGTATAGGAATTTGGATGTTGTGGTAAAGTGGTATAAGATATTGGTTTTGGTCACCTAACTACAGGAAAGATATCATAAAATGAAAGAGTGCAGAGAAGATTTACTAGGATGTTGCCCGGATTTCAGGAACTGAGTTACAGGGAAAGGTTAAACAGGTTAGGACTTTATTCCCTGGAGGGTAGGCAAATGAGGGGAGATCTGATAGAGGTATTTACAATTATGAGGGGGATAAACAGAGTGAATGTAGATACAAATCAAGGACATGGGTTAAGGATGAAAGGGGAAAAGTTTAGGGTGGCGACTTCTTTGCACAAAAAATGGTGGGAGTGTGGAACGAGCTGCCAGCTGAAGTGGTGAAAGCGGGGAGGGGAGGACAAGATGTGTCTGATGGTGGGGTCCCATCGTAGGTGGCGGAAACAGTGCCAAAGCTGAATTGGTAATCTGACTGACTTTTTCAATCAGGAATTCCCCTGGCCTCTCACTATCTCCGTTCAGTCTGTGAAGTGATCAGTTTTGCTGTGGTTCTGTCCTGTTGACACTTCCAAGCATAACATCCTCACAAAAAGTAGCAACCTGCCGATACTTGGTGTGAAAGTGAATTGCACCACTCAAACTGTGACCTGAAGCTACTCTACTGAACCAACTGGGATTTTAAATACTTCCAACTGAATTGTTCAGAGTTCCACTAGGTGACAGCATAGCCCATTATTATTCTTCTCAGCAATTCATTGCTGCATTTACTTAAGTTTGCATATTTTCCTCTCTATTTATATCAAACAGTTGGCCTCTGTTTAATTCCTGTATTATTAGGTGACAATTCATTATAATCAAAATAATATCTGGTTCGATGTTTTTCTTTCCTGTGTTCTCATCATTAACTTAACCAAATTGACAACACCTGAACAGACTGCTTGTTATTTGATTTTATTTTTGTTTTATTATGGCGTATCTACAGTCTAGTTCATCGCATTTGGAGTTGTCATTATACACCCAAGATCACTTTTCACCAGCTTTTATATCCAGATGTTTTTTTTCTTGACAGGCATATTTATTTTCAATATCTGGCCTATTTTCCACAATTATGGTCAAATCAAATGCTTTCACAGGATGGTTGCTGTCTTCAAATTACCAGTGAAGATCCTGATTTCTGTGTCATGATTTCTCCACTTGGTCTCCTTGAACCCAAACCTTATTCCTATCCCTAACCATTGGCCTTGCTCATTCTCGGACAGTTTTTAATCATGTTTCAGGAGGCAGTTGCTTTGCTGCACAAGTTAGTGCTCTCTGATTAATCTTTGCATCAGGCTTATTTCTACGATTTGTTTTCCGAATCAAACTATCGCTGCCTAATTCTTTTTTAACTTTCTTCTTGAGAGATTGGAGAGCAATAAGCTTCTTCCTCCCCTCCCCCTCCTTTCCCCGCCCTCCACCATTTCCAATGATTCCATGATGGGAGTTGCATTAATTTACCCCACAACTTCCACTCCAAATGAATGGTCAAAATCTTGGCTCCAAAATGTTTTTGTGTCTTGGAGAAGACAAATTTTATAAAATAAATTAGTTGCATTTACATGGCACCTTTCATCACCTTTACATGTCCAAAAGTGCTGTAATTAAACTCTTTTGCTGTGCAGTCAGGGTTGCAGATAAAGACACCAGACAATTTCTGCAATGCAAAGGACACAACATGATTTGTGAGGACGTAGGAGTATGTTTTGAGTAGGGCACGAGGGACAATTTGATTTGCTTTTCCTCAAACTAACAATAAGACGTGTACCCAAAGGCCCTCAAAACTGCACTCTCATTTTATTATTTTTAATTTATACATACAGCACGGCAACAGGACATTTCGGCCCACGAGTCCGTACCGCCCAATTTACATCCAATTAACCTGCACCCCAGTACGTGTCAAACGGTGGGAGCAAACTGGAGCCCTTGGGGAAAGCCACACGGGGAGAGCGTACAAACTCCTTACAGACAGCGCTAGGATTTGAACCCGTCTCGATCGGTGGCGCTGTAAAGGCGTAGCGCTGACTGTTGTGCCCAATGTCAGCCTAGGTTGTGTGCTTAAACTTTTCGAGTAGGATCTGAATACACAACCTTCTGATTAAAATTTGAAGTCCTCCCAGCGGTAACTTGTACTTTGAGAAATAACCACTCGACCAGCAACTTCAAGCTCGAAAGAACAACACACACACACACACACACACACACACACACACACACACATCTTCCTCTGTTGTTTATCCACATCATGGCCTTCAAGCTATACACAGGGTACGCACAGGAAGTAAAGAAGACAGACAGGAAATAAACCCCTCCCAGCCTCACTGGACAAGCTGCTCACATTACAACACTTTCATCACCTCTGCCTCATTTTGAACTGGAAGGCACCTTGAGCTGTACGTGTTATGTCATGCTTTACATCGGGTAAAAGGATAAATGGGATACGACACCCTGGCATCAGAGTGGGGAATGACAAAAAAAGGAACACCTTATCGTTTTACCTGGAGTACCTTGGCCCGAGACATTGGCTATACAGTTTTACCTATACCTCCTGTGAACTCCTCAATACCTGCTGAGCTCCTGCAGCATTTTTGACTCCCTCCTGTTCAGTTTCTCCAGCACTTTTGTGCACTGGATTAGGACACTTTATCATTCAAGTTCACAGAGAAATGACTCTTTTGGAGGACAATAATATAGAACAGATGGATCTAAAGGATTGCTTTAAGTTCAAAAATAAGAATGGATGTTGTTCAAACTGGAGAAATTATAAAAGGGGTGCAGGTCAGAATCGACATCTTGGCCTCCACGATTTTATTTATAACGCTACTGAGATTGGCAATAAGCAGAGTGCTGGCGATGGAAGCCGAAGCCCTGAGTCGTTTAAAACAATCGAAAAGTCAGTGAAGTCTTTACTGATGGATGGGAATATTCCTGCTGGTTGGCGTCAGTGTTCTGAACCGTCCTGAGCATTTCTGAGCTGGGCCCAGAACGAGTTCACTATTTTATGCCAGTGTGTCGAAAAGATTGTGTTCTGTGGGGGCTGAATCAGCATCAGGATTTAATTGCCATGACCATATCACGAACTTGGTTGTTTTGTGGCAGCATCACATGTGCAAAATTACTTTAAATCACATTTTAAAGATAAACAAATAAATTGGTGTAACAGAAGAGAAGGTGAGGCCATGTCTGGGGTTCATTGTCCATTCAGAAATCTGATGGCAGAGGAGAAGAAGCTGTCTTGTACCGTTGGCTGTTCGTCTTCAGGCTCCTGCACCTCCTTCCTGATGGTAGCAGTGAGAAGAGGTGGTGAGGGTCCTTGAGGATAGAGACTGTTTTCTTGATACACCGCCTCTTGTGGATGTCCTTGATGGAGTGAAGACTAATACCCATGATGGCACCGGCTGAGTTCACAACCCTCTGTAGCCTTTTCCTGTCCTGTGCACTAGCCCCTTCATACCAACGATGCAACGGTTAGAGTGCTCGCCACAGAACACTTGTAGAAACTTGCAAGAGTGTTGGGTGACATCACAAATCTTCTCAAACTCCGTCACAATGTATAGCTGCTGATGAGCTTTCTTCGTGATTGCATCGACATGGAGGCCCCAGGATAGATCTTCAACGTTGTTGACTCCCAGGAATTTGGTTCTTAAATCTTTCCAATGCTGACCCCTCGATGAGGACTGCTTTGTGATTTCCTGATTGGTTGTGTCATAGCTCAGTGTAATTGAACAAATTGTTAAACCCTCATTCTCTTACATGAGAGGAGTGATAATTTTTGAGTGACAATATTTGTGCACTGTCGGTGTCAGTGCTGTGCAATGTTCAGCAAATGGAAGTGGAAGATGCTCCTTCTGTCCAATAGCCTACAGGCCACCCTTGGGCAAGGTGTCATACCCGTTTAGCCTCCCAATCAGGGTCACTTGAAACCACAGATTGCAGGTGGTGGATGGTTTTCACAAGCAGATTCTACAAATTGGAATTTACGGTTGTAAAGCTAAAAACACTGGGCAGATGAATCCGTTGATCAGTGGCCAGGCTTTCCCGTCCGTCCAGTGTGGACACTGGAACTGAAGACGGCAACAGGAAACCACTTCAGTATTTTTCCCCTTGTACAATCATGAGCTCAGCATTAACTACGGTCTCAGCTCAAAGACGGGGCCTTCATCGAAGGAGAACAAGGGAGGCAACAACTACAATTGGGAGGGTCAGAGACCATGATGGATGGAGAGACGTGATTGTCCACGCCAAACACCAAGGCACCTGGATGAATGAATTTGGGGCTGCACTTCACTGCATTATTACCCAAAATTTGGGGGAATAAAAAGAGTAGATTAAAACAATATATCAACTGAAAATAGTGAAAAATCCTAAATGGCATTTTTGTGTTAGATTTTACAGCACAGGGAAAGAGCCTTCAGTTCATAATTACCTATGCCAAAGATGATGCCGAATTAAATTAAATCTTGTTGCTTGGCACATATGCTTCTATTCCCTGTGTAATGTCTATTTAGAATCTGCTTAAACACTACCATTGCCCCTGCTTCCATCACTACCCCGACCACTGTTCCCTCAAAGGTGCACGCATCACAAAGGAGATTAATGTACGCACAAAAGGCCTGTTATCTAAAATAAGGTACTAATTAAAAACTATTCTTATTGAAAATAATCTCTTAGCTTCCTGTTAACTAGTTAGTCGGTTTTTCAAATGCCACATTTGCTCATCACTAATTAACGCCACCTCAATCCCCCCCCCCCCCCCCCCGCCCGTTCCGGTTTGTACAGCTGCACGTTTGGCAGACAGTGTTCATATCGTATAGTTTACGAAGATCTGCTTCAAACCATGTAGATAGCTTCCTGAGTTTTTATTGAAAAATGCATTGATTCATTATGTGTGAAGATTTTTCACATTAACCATCTGGACAGTTTATCAACTCGCTTTGTAATTGAATGAGTTTTGATTTAAGCATTTCCAGCAACTTTAATAATAATAATCTATGAATTGACAGATGTTATTAATTTATTTAGACATTGCATCACATAAAAATAAAAAGTACTCATTGATGTTTTATTTAGTGGAACAACAAACTGAACTAAGTAGTTCAAAGTATAGAATAAAATCTTAAATAAGTTACTTTGTAGAATGCAATCATACTTGTATTACATTAAAACATGCCAATACCTTTTTATTATTTTATTAGCCATGAGAGATAGGCTGTGCCAAAATGATCTGGAAACAATTTCAAGTTTACATCTGCACAAGCATTCAGGGCACACATACTTTTGTGACAGGAAAAAATTTGCAGAACTTAAGATTTTTGCGCCTACTAACTACTAAAAATTAGAGGGAACATTGCCCCTGGCAACCCGTTCTAGGCACCAACCACTTTGAAAAAAAACCCCACTTGGTATGCATGTCTTCCTCAAACTCCCCTACCTCCCTCACTGCCACCTAAAGATGTCCTCGTGTATTTGACACTTTTTGCCATGTTATAAAAATTCTGACTGGCTACCACATCCATGGCTCTCGCAATTTGTATAAACTTCTTTCAGGTCTCCCATTGGCTCCGGAGAAAACAACTCAAGTTTGTCCAATCTCTCCTTACAGCTCATACTCTAATCTAGCCATTCTCAATGGGGGTCCAGTTCCCGTTTCCCCCCCCCCCCCTGCCCCTCCCCAACCATGGGGGTTATAGCTCATTTAAGTAAAGCCTTGTTTTCTTTTCACCGCCCGTCACATAAATATGGTTTCATACGTACTACTATTTATGTAGTCGGTAGGAGAGAAGTACGGAAGAAACCAAAGCTTGAAGGCTTCACAAGGAAGGGGCCCCATAAATTTTGGATAGAGTCTTAAGGGGGGCCATAACCCAAAATAAAGGTTGAGAATGGCTGTGTCTAATCCAGGCAGCATCCTGATAATTCCCTTTTGTGACCTTTCCGAAGCCTCCACATCCTTCCAGTAAGATGGGGGGTGTGACCAGAATTATGTACAAGAGGTAAAACATAGGATTCTGTTGACACCGTGGTTAAGTGAAAAAACACACAAATGCTGGAGAAATTCAGCAGGTCAAACAGTGCCTTTATGACCCCACCACCAGACACATTTTTCCTTCTCCTCTCAGCCTTCTGTAGGGACCATTCCCTCCATGACTCCCTTGTGCACTCTTCCCTCCCCACCCATCACCCCCCCTCCCAGCACCTTCCACTGTGGTCAAAGGAGGTGTAACACCTGCACCCACACCTCCTCCCTCACCACGGTCCAAGGTCCAAAACCCTCCTTTCAGGTGAAGCAAAACTTCACCTGTACCTCCAAAGAACTCATTTACTGCATCTGGTGCACCCTCTGTGGCCTTCTCTACATCGGAGAGACTGGTCGCAGATTAGGAGATTGCTTTGCCCAGCACCTCCTCTCCATCCGCAACAAAAGCGACCTCCCTGTAGCCCACCATTTCAATTAGTTTTTAAAAATTTTTTTAAATTTTTCACACTATGAACCATATTAACCAAAATGCACACAAACATTTCCCTCTTGAATATACAGTGTTATTTTCTCCCCTTTTCCCCCCTCCCTTCCCTCCCTCCTTCCCACCCCCCTCCCTATCCACTAAACGTTCAACATATACTATACAATAAATCCATTAAACAATGTCATCACACAATGAAAATAAACAAGAAAATTGTATCATCTACTTTTACACACGTAAAAGTTTCATTTCGTCTTCTTCTCATTCTGTCATTTTAGGGGGTAGAGGTCCGCGGTAGGCTCTCTCTGTTGTGTTCCATGTGCGGTTCCCAAATTTGTTCGAATACTGTGTCATTATTTTTTTAATTATATGTTATTTTTTCCAACGGAATACATTTATTCATTTCTATGCACCATTGCTGTACTCTCAGGCTCTCTTCTGATTTCCAGGTTGACATTATACATTTTTTTGCTACAGCTAAGGCTATCATAATAAATCTTTTTTGTGCTTCATTCAAATTGAGGCCTAGTTCTTTACTTCTTATATTACTTAGAAGAAAGATCTCTGAATTTTTTGGGATGTTGCTTTTTGTGATTTTATTTAATACCTGATTTAGATCTTCCCAAAACTTTTTCACTTTCTCACATGCCCAAATTGCATGTACTGTTGTTCCCGTTTCCTTCTTACAGCGAAAACATCTATCTGATACTGTTGGGTCCCATTTATTAACTTTTGGGGTGTGGTGTATAGCCTGTGTAACCAATTATATTGTATCATGCGTAACCTCGTGTTTATTGCATTTCTCATAGTTCCGGAGCATAGTTTTTCCCATTTTTCATTTTTTATCTTTATGTTTAGATATTGTACCCACTTTTGTATGGGTTTACAGCTTATTTCATTGTTCTCTTTCTCTTGCAGCTTGATGTACATGTTTGTTATAAATCTTTTAATTATCATTGTGTCTGTAATCACATATTCAAAGCTGCTTCCTTCTGGTAACCTCAGCCTGCTTCCCAATTTGTCCTTCAAGTAGGTTTTCAGTTGGTGGTATGCAAACATTGTACTGTGAGTTGTACCATATTTGTACTTCAAAAGATAATAAATTATTTCCCAAAAAACAATTTTCTATTCTTTTGATCCCTTTTCTCTCCCATACTCTAAAGGAAAGGTTATCTATTGTGAAAGGGATTAGTTGATTTTGTGTCAATAATAATTTTGGTAGTTGATAATTTGTTTTTTTTCCTTTCTTCGTGAATCTTCTTCCAAATGTTGAGCAGATGATGCAGTACTGGTGAACTTCTATGTTGCACCAGCTTTTCATCCCACTTATAAAGTATATGTTCTGGTTCCTTCTCCCCTATTTTATCTAGCTCTGACCTGGTCCAATCTGGTTTTTCCCTTGTTTGATAAATCTGATAGATATCTTAATTGTCCACCATTTCAATTCTGAGTCACACTCTCTAGCTCACATATCTGTCCATTGCCTTTCACACTACCCCACCCTGACCACCCGCAGATTGGAGGAACGACACCTCATTTTTCGTCTGGGCACCCTCCAAATCCAAGGCATGAACACTGAGTTCACTGCATTCCACTAATCAGCTTGCTTTTTCCCCTCCCCTCACCGCCTTTAACTAGTTATTCCAGTTCCCACTTCCTCTCTCTCTCCACCTAGCCTAGACTCCTCCCGCCCTCCTGCGATGTCCCCCTCCCCCTCCTCTCCACTTATCATCTCCCACCCTCACCACCCCCTCCCCCTTTTGTTCGGACATGTCTCATGTTCCCCACACACCTTGTTGAAGGGCTCCAGCCCGAAACATTGGTGATGTATCTTCACCGTTGCTATATAAAGGCACTGTTTGACTTTCTGAGTTTCTCCAGCATTTGTGTGTTTTTTCAGAATTATGTAGAATATCACCCCATTTAATGAAAAGACACTGAGATATTGCAAGCAGTCAATAATTATTACTGCTACCTAAAGCATTTAATAGTGGTGGAGATGGTTATACTGTAAAACACCCGGTATCTGGCATTTAAGGGGAATTGGTTGATGCCGGGTAAGTGAATTTTCCGGTTGGTTGAGGTTGTGAGTTGTGTGATTGGCGAATTAACCGCTAGGTGGGCGACATTTAAAAAAAAAAAACTTTATTTATTTTCCTCAATTTTTTTTGTGCCAGTTGAGACTGGCGGTTGCTTGGATTCTGGATAACAGGGATTTTACTACACTTATCATACGGACAGACCCCTACACACAGTTGAGGATACTATAAATGGTTAGAAATGCATAGAAACAGAACAACAGGTGCAGGAGTAGGCCATTTGGCCCTTCAAGCCATTCAATATGATCATGGCTGATCAGTACCCGGTTCCTGCCTTCTCCCCATACCCCTTGATCCCCTTAGCCACAATATTAAGGAATATAAAGTAGGTGAGAGAGCTACCTGTACATTAAAGTCATCCCTTTGCTTCTCAGGTCTGCAGTCACGAGTGCATCCACTGCTGTACCTACAAGCACACAGCTTTTGACTTCTCCTTCACGGATTGAGCCAATGAAAGCTCTAGACTCGAGGTTCACTGAAAGATCTAAATCAACACCAGGAACGGCTCCCATCTCCTCGGTTGCCAGGCAGAGTGACGTGGACAGGTATGGGCAGGCCATTGATTTAGCAGTCTCTCAACTAAGAATTACTGCAATTAGATGATTATAATCATTCTGTAATGTTCCATGGTGCATTCCTTCATATGTAGTGAAGGCTTACAAGGAAATTACTATTTTGCGTTGATTCTCTCCCATTGTGAGAGGTTACTTGTGGGTGATCCTATCGATTCGTCATGCCAAGAGAATTGCTTTCTGAACGCCGTGCCAATTGACAGCTCCGACTTCATCGGTTTATTCAAGGTGACTGCGATGGGCCAATGATGTAGAAGCTCTGTGGTTCTCTCTATCCAGGGGTAAAGACCTGGGCCTCTCCAAAGACTTGAAACCCAGAGAAATTCAAGAGAGCAGCAGTGACAGTGAAGAGAAGATTCCAGCTTCGAAAATCTCAGCACTGTCCAAACGTAAGAATGACATTGAGGGAGAAGTGGTGGAAAAGAAGAAGAAAGGCCGACCAAGGAAAGAGTCCAAGCATATGTCTGTAGCCATAGCATCTCAGGTATGGGAGAGATGATCATTCTCCGAAAGTTGTCAGTAAAATTCCTTCTGTGGGTAAATACCGTCTCTTTCTCTGTTCCCCTGCAGGAGTTTCGGAAGAGCTATTAACTTTTTAGTGCCACAGTTTAGTAGTGATGCAGCATTTAATCTAATTTTTCCTTGTTAACAGAGGTGGAAGTTTACACACTGTAATCTATCCCAAGCAGTACACATGTCACTCCAGAGCCAAATAACCTGTCACAATCGCTTTAAAGTTAACATAAAAATGGCTCCTTAATTGTTGGTATTAAGGAAGTCTTCTTCCGTACAAACTTCAGCCAGGTTAGGGCTTCATTCCCTGGATTGTAGAAGAATGAAGGGAGATTTGATAGAAGTACAGGTAGAACCCTACTTACGATGGGGGTTCAGTTCCGCAACTTGCATCGTAAGGTGAAATCACCGTTAACCTTGGTCAGTTGTTACTTGTACCTCTCCTGCCGGGAAGTTGACCTGACTACCCCACTCCTTCCGGGAGCTTCCCAGCGCGAGCGAAGACATTGGTCTCCCAAGATGGCACTTGGTAACTAGGGGCAGTGGCGTCACGTGATTTGGAACGCAGGCGCAGATTCCCGTCGCTCTCTCTCTCCCTCTTCAATCGCTCTCTCCTTCCCCAGCGACGCCTACGCATTTTCTTTTTTAAAAATGGCGTTGGGGGTCCGACGAACCATGTTTCCTTGACGCCACTACGAGAGGAGCACTGAAATGATGGCGTTGAGGGGCAGGTGGTGGCAGAGGGAAGCAATCAATGGGGGAATGATTGGATCGAGAAGGAAAAGCAACTTCATTGATACAGGTCGACCTCGACTTACGGATTCTGATCATCGTAACTTCAGAATATCATAAGTCCGGGTCTATCCGTATACAAAATTATGAGGGGAATAGACAGAGTGAATGCAAGCTGGCTTTTTTCCACTGAGAGTAGGTGAGATACATGCCAGAGGACATGGGCTAAGAGTGAAGGGGGGAACATGATGGGGAACTTTTTCACACACAGAGTGGAGGAAGTGTGGAATGAGCTTCCAGCTGAGGTGGTGAATGCCGGCTCACTTTTAATATTTAAGAAAAATTTGGACAGCTACATAGATAGGAGGGGTATGGTGGGCTGGGCAGGTCAGTGGGACTAGGCCACATAATAGTTTGGCACAGACTAGAAGGGCCAAAGGGCCTGTGCTGTAATGTTCTATGGTTCCTTGGAAAAATAAAGAAATGGATTTAAAAAAATATATTGAAATAAGACCGAGTGCTGATGCTTCCTGCCTCTAAAAGTCGGTCCTTATCATGGACGTTGATAGTAAGAGGATTTGATGAAAGAAAACCATTGGTTATATCTAGCACAGATGACAAGACGTTTTAGTCTGATGAATGTTTCTTGGCTTGATCTTTATCGAGGCATTGCTGTATAGACATATGCACTGCTTCATTTGTTGACAAGTTAGTGTGAACATTTGTTGAACCTTGTGTGATCATCAGTGAATGTCATCCCTTCTGACGAGGTGGAAGGAAGTCATTTCTGAAGTAACAGAATGTGGCTGGGTTGCTGGGACTTATCTGAGAAACTCACTCTGGGGATTTCCAGTAGTAAGGTCCTGCAATGGGATGATTCACCTCTGGCAAAAGCATTGCAAAACTATTCCAATCCTCGAGTCAATGAAAGCTCCAGACTTGAGATTCACTGAAAGATCTATATCCATGCTAGGAACAGCTCCCATCCCCTCGGTTGTTCTCCCCTTGACCCCCATTTACATTTCTTTTACTGACGGTGATCATCCTCTTGAATTTGAGCTCCTTGCCGGTGCTTGGGCCAAGGGTGTGATCTGTTCTGGACTAGGCAGTGGGCATTGATGACTGTTTTTTTGCGGAGTAAGAGGTGCTCGTTAATACTGTTAACGACACCATTCATCGCCTTTTTTTTGGATGATTGACTGGTTGTTATCAAACAGAATTGAATTCATTGTTGCTTTTGATGATCAGGATGTACCTGGACATATGTGAAATGAATTTCGGAATTGTAATGGTACTGGAACACCTTAACTAACTCTGAAGTCTTTAGTGCTATAGTTCTCTGTTTCCTTTACTGCATCAAATGCAGCAGGCTTTTCCTTTCTAACATCTGGAGTGGCTCAGACTGGCTTCTGTGATCTCGGGATAATCAATGTCGTGAGGGCAGGGTTCTCTTTCTGCTGGTTTGCAGATTCCATTTACACATGGATCTTGCCAGAAGTCTGGAGTATTGAATAAATTCCTCTGAACGTCCCCCTTCTATTTCAGCCTGCTCCCTCGACAGAAAAAGAGGTATCGCGTGTCTCAGCCCCTGTCATAGTGTTTAAACTCCCGACGCCAACACCAAAGAAAGCATTTAATATACAGGTAAGAGATGGCATTGTCTGGGAGCAAGTCAAGTTTATTGTCGTCTGATTGTACAAGCGCAACCTGATGAGACAGCGTTCTCTGGTCCTCGGTGCAAAATACGCAGACACACAACCAGACATAACACACACACGCAGGCAAACAATACACATGCAGGATAAGTATTTCATTGATTCAAATAAATAAACATTGTTTTGTGCATATGAGAGGCTTGGACGATTAGTGTGAGCAGTTCCTTTGGTTGTTCAGCGTTCTCACTGCCCGTGGGAAGAAGCTGTTCCTCAGCCTAGCGGTGCTGGCTCTGATACTCCTGCATCTCTTCCCCGACGGGAGCAGCTGAAAGATGCAGTGTGCGGGGTGTAAGAGGTCCTCAGTGATTTTGCATGCCCTCTTCCAACAATGATCCCACTAGATCACGTCGAAGGTAGTGGGGGTGGAGACTCCAGTGATCCTCTCTGTAGATTCGTAATTCACAGGACCATAAGAGTGTTTCTTAATCCTCCTTGAGAACATCTCTACAAGGCTTTTAAATGCAATAGAATATTTAAGCCTGCATTACTTGAGGAAGAATGTTCTGGCTTTGGAGGTGGTGCAGATGAGGTTCACCAGGTTGCTTCCAGGGCTGAGATGGTTAGCCTATGAGGAAGATTGAGTCGACTGGGACTGTACTCACTGGAATTTAGAAGAATTAGAGGAGATCATATAGAAATGTATAGATAAGATCGAGAGAGGCAAATTGTTTCCATTGGTTTCCAAAGATTCAGGGTAGTAGATTTAGGATGGAGATGAGGAGGAACTGCTTTTCCCAGAGGGTGGTGAATCTATGTAATTTGCTGCCCATCGAAGCAGAGGAGGCGACCTCAGTGAATATATTTAAGATAAGGTGGGATAGATTTTTACATTGTTAGGAAGTTAAGGGATATGTGGGGGGGAAAGGCAGGTCAGAGGAGATGAGCCAATCATCAGCTAACCCTGATCTCATTGAATGGCGGAGCAAGTTTGACAGGCAATTCGGCCGACTCCTGCTCCTATTTTTTATCTTGTATCCTCTCTACTCCAGGTGAGCACTGAGCCATCCATGTATATAGAGGTGGAAAATGAAGTTCCGACAGTCACTGGGTGGAAACTCAGCCGGCTAAAGTGCATGAGAGAAGGCAAAGAATGGGATACACTACTAACCAGTCGAATCCTCACTGCTGCTGGAAGCTGGTGAGTATCAGCGTGGGTGGAAAAAGTTCACTACTGCTCATTCGGAGGGTTGATTTATGGAACTGAAAGGGAGGGGTGGTGCGGACTCCGGGACCGACTGACTGTATACACTGATCTTGCCAGCCACTCATTTCATTTGTGGGTCTTAAGGAGGGGAAATTTTTTTTTACATTAATTTGTAATTCTGCTTAAAGTAGCCATTTTATTGTGGAGGTATGTGTCAGTGCCGTTACAGAGTTAGTCGTGAGATTCATTGCATTATTTACTACTTTTTAATTATTTAGTCGTCAAACAGTGTCCAAAGTTGCTCCTGTAGTCGGACAGATTTCCTTTCATTGTGAGCTGCTAATGTGAAGTAATGTTGGTGTAAAAATTGTTGCAGCTGATAGGTTTATAATTATAAGACACGATTTCTGCAACGTTAATATGACTGGCAGCTTGTTCCTATTTTAGATTTATAAAGGTATTTAAGAGGTTACTTGGTCAGTGCCATTAGTTAGTCATGCATTTTGGGGGACTTCAGCTCTTCAGCGCTTGACGTCCTGTTTTGCGGAAACTGCCAAAATGTTTGGCCTGGAAGTCAGCCTGAAGAAAACGGAGGTCCTCCATCAGCCAGCTCCCCACCATGACTACCAGCCCCCCCACATCTCCATCGGGCACACAAAACTCAAAACGGTCAACCAGTTTACCTATCTCGGCTGCACCATTTCATCGGATGCAAGGATCGACAAAGAGATAGACAACAGACTCGCCAAGGCAAATAGCGCCTTTGGAAGACGACGCAAAAGAGTCTGGAAAAACAACTGAAAAACCTCACAAAGATTAGCGTATACAGAGCCGTTGTCATACCCACACTCCTGTTTGGCTCTGAATCATGGGTCCTCTACTGGCATCACCTGCGGCACCTAGAACGCTTCCACCAGCGTTGTCTCCGCTCCATCCTCAACATTCATTGGAGTGACTTCATCCCTAACATCGAAGTACTCGAGATGGCAGAGGCCGACAGCATAGAATCCACGCGGCTGAAGATCCAACTGCGCTGGGCAGAATGGAGGTCCATCGCCTTCCCAAGATTGTGTTATATGGCGAGCTCTCCACTGGCCACCGAGACAGAGGTGCACCAAAGAAGAGGTACAAGGACTGCCTAAAGAAATCTCTTGGTGCCTGCCACATTGACCACCGCCAGTGGGCTGATATCGCCTCAAACCGTGCATCTTGGCACCTCACAGTTGGGCGGGCAGCAACCTCCTTTGAAGAAGACCGCAGAGCCCACCTCACTGACAAAAGACAAAGGAGGAAAAACCCAATACCCAACCCCAACCCACCAATTTTCCCTTGCAACTGCTGCAACCGTGTCTGCCTGTCCCGCATTGGAATTGTCAGCCACAAACGAGCCTGCAGCTGACGTGGACATTACCCCTCCATAAATCTTCGTCCGCGAAGCCAAGCCAAAGAAGAACACTTGGGAATAATGCAAGGGAGAAAAGGTAATGGTGCTCAGACTGAGAAGCAGTGCAAGCAATATTTTTATGGTGTCTTGCCATCTGACAATAAACTATGATTTCCATTTCCAAGGGAATGACTCTTTCATTTTGAAGAGATGCAGGTAGTCGGTTCTGGTTCCCGCACAGGTTCTTCCAATGAAAGAAGAAAAACTGCAGCAAGAGAAAAAGATTTTAAACACCAGTACTGTTCCAAAGTATGAACAGTTACGAGATGCAACTGGCCTGTGTTCCCGCTCACTCCCTGATATACTTAGCAGTTTGAGACACAACATTTAAACAAATCTATGTGCCATATGAGGAAGAATTGATGTCACCGCAATTTAAAGAAGGAGGATGAAGGGTTTTTTTAATGTAAAGGTCCTTGCCAGAAAAACACGCAGGTCAATGCAATGACTGGCCTCCCTTTGTGTTCCAAGGTTCTGGGATAGGTGGTTACATTAGTGTGATTTGTCCTTTCCCCCAAGTTTACAGATAAAGCCTTACTAATATAGTTAATACTAATAAGGATAAAGACTTACTAGGCAGGGATAAGAGGATACTTTGGGAGAGTTGCCCCAGCGGGGAGCAGTATTGGCCGGATCTTCATTCTGGTGTCCCATTCAGACCCTCAGGGCAACCCAACTCACCTCCATGCCAATGTCCATCCGGGCCCTCGGGGCACCCTGACTCATTCCACACCAGTATCCCATCCAGGCCCTCAATGTTCCTTCCTCGCACTGACAACCCCTCTCACCTCCACACCAGTGACCCGTCAGACTCTCAGCCCAACCCAACTCACCTCCACACCAGTGTCCTGGTCACACCCTTGGCCCAACCCCTCTCACCTCCACACCAGTGTTTTGGTCAGGCCCTCGGCTCTACCTGACTCCCCTCCACACCAGTCAGGCCCTCAGCCCAACCTGTCTCACCTCCACACCAGTGTCCCGATCAGGCCCTTGGCCCAACCCATCTCACCTCCACACCAGTGTCCCGGTCAGGCCCTTGGCTCAATCCGTTTCATCGCCACACCAGAGTCCAAGTCAGGCCCTCGGCCCAATCTGTCTCACCTCCACATCAGTGAACCGGTCAGACCCTCGGCCCTACCCCTCTCACCTCCACACCAGTGTCCCAGTCTGGCCCTTGGCCCAACCCCTCTCACCTCCAAACCAGTGTTTCGGTCAGGCCCTCGGCTCTACCTGACTCTCCTCCACACCAGTCAGGCCCTTGGCCCAACCCCTCTCATCTCCATACCAGTGTCCAAGTCAGGCCCTCAGCCCAACCCGTCTCTCCTCCACACCAGTGTCCCGGTCAGGCCCTTGGCCCAACCCGTCTCACCTCCACACCAGTGTCCCGGTCAGGCCCTTGGCTCAATCCGTTTCACCACCACACCAGAGTCCAAGTCAGGCCCTCGGCCCAACCTGTCTCACCTCCACATCAGTGAACCGGTCAGACCCTCGGCCCTACCCCTCTCACCTTCACACCAGTGTCCCAGTCTGGCCCTTGGCCCAACCCCTCTCACCACCACACCAGTGTCTCAGGCAGGCCATAGGCCCAACCCGACTCACCTCCACACCAGTGTCCTGGTCACACCCTCAGCCCAACCCCTCTCACCTCCACACCAGTATCTCAGTCAGGCCCTCGGACCTACCCGACTCCCCTCCACACCAGTGTCCAGTCAGGCCATCGGCCCAAACCCTCCTACCTCCACACCAGTGTCCCAGTCAGACCCTCGGCCCAACCCCTTTCACCTCTGTATCAGTGTCCCAGTCAGTCCCTCAACACAACCCCTCTCACCTCCACCCCGGTATCCTGTCCAGGCCCTCAGACCACCTTCCTTGCGCTGTCCAAGCCAGTGTCCCAGTTGGTCCCTCTGCGCACCTTCCTTGCACCGACCTGAATGCACGCCCATTGAGGGGCATTGCTATTTCAGTGGGGCAAACCTGTGTGTGTGTCCAATGAAGTCTCAGCGCTCCACTGCAGGGTCTATACACCCAGTCTTACTTATATGAAATCCATTTATGTATTTATTTATTTATTTCCTCTTCCCTGGTGTCTGAGTTGCCAGTTGTCTGAGTTCCTGGTTCAATTCTGGATAATGGGGTTTTTCACTGAACATAAACAGAATGCGTAAAAGTGGTATGGGCCAAACACAGGCAGTGGGACTGGTGTGGGTGGGACATTTTGGACGATGTGGGCAAGTCGGTCCGAACGCACTGTTTCTACTCTCTTTGACTCTAATACATGTCAAAGCGAGGAAGTGTGACTTGGACTGGATCCTACAGGTGGTGATGTTTGCATGCCCCTGAATCCCTTGCCTGGGAATTGAAGGGCTTGTGAAATGTGCTTAGCGTCAGTTGATCGGAATAGCTGGTGGTCTATTCTTTCCGTTAAGTAATCCCTCTGCCATCGGTGCTCTGTGATTAGTAAGGGATTGCTTAAGGTGGGATGTGGATGGGAAGGGAAGGTGGAGAACCACTGCTCTAGACCTGATTGTTACGGAAATATTTTGCTTGAGAAAAATTGTCAATTGCCCCATTTCCTTTGGAGTTATGAAACCGTGCATATAATGAGTCAATTAGGGACGATGAAAACAGTGGGTTTCAAACTTTTTCTTTCCACTACATCCCACCTTAAGCAATCCCTTACAGACCACTGATGGCACAAGGATTACTTAAAGTGGGATGTGAGTGGGAAGAAGAAGGTTGAGAACCATTGGTCTAAAGGGTCTGTTTCCTTGCTCTGTCTCTATGATGTTGATCTTTTCTAAGTAAGTTGATGGCATAAGTAGCAGCCATGGGGTGATGGCGATGGAATTACCATGTAGGGTGATAGATAGATGCCAGTCAGATGACCTGTCTTGACCCGCAAGGTGTTGAGTTTTTTGAGTTGACTCTGTTCAAGGCAAATATATCTTCCCTTAAGTGTGGTGTGTGGCATTTCCCAATCTTCATTTTATTCACTCTTCACAGTTTAAAGATTTCTCCTGACCACCCACCTAATATAATTGTTAAAAATAAACTTATTGATCCTGCTAGCCCCTGCAAGTTTTGTTCAGTGCTTTTGCTTTGAGTTCTTCTGTTTGGCTTTGCTGCCTATCGTTATTCTTTGTATCTTCTTTCTACTGCTTCCAATTCCATGGCTCCCGACCACCTTTTCCAACAATACCTTGCGCCGCCTGGCCCAGCGTAATTGCCGGTCTGAGGTTCTCGGTGTCTGTCGATGCAGATGCCGTCACAAAGCGGAGCACTTCCAGCCGGGGTCAACCTAATCCATCTCGTCTTTTGCAGTGACCTCGTCAGCGTGGCCTGCGAAGAGCGGATGGTGTCTGTATTTTCAGCCAGTGGGCGACGGCTGCTGCCTGCCATTCTCCTCCAGTCCCCCATATCCACATTGCATTGCGCGAGTCACTTTGTGATGGCTCTGATGGCGACTGCCACCCTTTCTGTATGGTAAGTGTGTATCCCTGGGAAAACCAACGGGAAAGATGCACAACCAACGGATGGCAAACAGGATAAATGGCATGTTGAAATAGTCAGCTGCATTGCGTGGACTGCTCCCCAGAGCATCTTTCGGGAACCACTGATTCGCACTAATGACTGCAGTAGCAAGTGCCAGGCTCCTGTCCCTGTGCACTATAGTGCAAATGTCAGGAACTTGCTGGAGTTTGGATGTGTGCACATCAGATCTGTCACTGCTGCTGGACTCTGTTTCCTTGCATTCTATAAATTTCCCGGACAGGGGTCTGGATACACTGGTTACCTGACCTTTTAGCTTTGGCCTCCTGTTGTTGGCATAACTAATGGGGCCCCATTCCTTTGATTGAAAACAAAATGTTCAGGTCATTTGATTTTGTTAATCTTTCTTTTTCTCAATAGTTGATCACTGCTTAATGTGTTTTGAAATATAATTCTGCTTTTAATTTTATAAAATTTCAATTTCTAAAATGTATTTATTGCATTTTAAACTTTTAAAATTTCCAAATGCCTCTGACTTGAGTGAAGTAGATGATTGAGGAGAGTGACCTTCTGTATAACTTTCTCAGATAATAAGTTATTGTCTCCGTCTTCCATTTTATAACAGTCGAGAAAAATTAAGTTGACAAATAAATATCAAGTGGTAGAGAGTAGAATTCTTAGAAGTCTTTTGTGGTGGGAGGTAAGCAACTATATCTATCAGCGGGAAATGTTTGAAAGGAAAATCACTGGCATTGCTTTGGATTGGGACGCACTGAGCATCAAGTGGACAGATGTGGGAAAAAGTTGATTTGCATCAATCAAATCAGCGAGTGGAAATTTGGCTGCATTTCATGTTTCCTTGTTCTTCCAGGGATGCGAAGAAACAGACAGTGTTGGTCAAGGATGAATCTCTGATCACTATATTATCAGGTATTGCACCTTTAACTGTGAACAAAATCAATGTAGTAACTGGGCGTGAGTTCAATCACGAAACTGGTTGAGATTGCACTCATTCTGCCTCCCTAACCAGTTACTGCTTCCATTGACAGCCCATATTTGCTTTTATATATATTCTGAACACACTGGTACTGCTTTATTTTAAACGAGGGTTGGGATAGATACTTGGATCAAGAAGATTGTTCAGGTCTGGAGTTGTGTTGTTTGGGACAGCACAGTTGACGTAGCGGTTAGCTTAATGCTGTTACACCACCAGTTTGAACCCTGCGCTGCCTGTAAGGTATTTGTACATGTCTCCCCGTGTCTGTGAGGGTTTTTCCTGGGGGGGAGGGCTCTGGTTTCCGCCAACTGTTCAAAACGTACTGGGGTGGGGAGGGGGTAGGTTAATAGGGTGTAAATTGGGCGGTATGGGTCTGTGGGCCGAGATGGCCTGCTACAGTGCTATATGTCTACATCTTAAAAATTTTATAAATACCTGGTGTAAAACAGAGATCAATCAAGGGTTCCTGGGTAAAACACAGGATTCTATTGACACTGTGACTAGAGCATAGAAGGTTGAGAGGGGATTCGATAGAGGTATTTAAAATTATGAAAGGAATAGATAGAGTAGATGTGAATAGGCTCTTTCCCCTGAGGGTAGGGGAGATTGAAACAAGGGGTCGTAAGTTAGGGGGCAAAACTTTAGGAGTAATCTAAGAGGATGCTTCTTCACTCAGAGAGTGGTGGCTGAGTGGAATGACCTTCGGGAAGAGGTAGTTGCGCCAGGGTCAATTCTGTCATTTAAGAGGAGGTTAGATGACTACATGGATGATAGGAGGTTGAAGAGTTATGGGCAAGGGAGTGGGTAGGTGGAACTAGTGGAGCTTCATGTGAATTGGTGCAGACTAGAAGGGCCGATATGGCCTGTTTCAGTGCTATAAATTGTTATATGATTAAGTGAAAAAACACACAAATGCTGGAGATACATGAAGGCTCCAGCCCAAAACTTTGGTGATGTGTCTTTACCTTTGTTACATAAAGGCACTGTTTGACCTGCTGGGTTTTTCCTGCATTTGTGTGGTATTTTTTCATTCAACCAAGGGTTTGCATATGTTATTAAAGCTCTGTACTCAAACAACATTCATAGCTAAGGCAAAATTACATCTGATTAGGAACAGGGCCAAGCCATTAACTCCTCTCAACCTTTTATTTCCCCCCCTTTAAAAAAAATTACAGGTTTCCAGTTCATTTCTCTGCAATTTTCCCATCCTTGCCTCTCAATATATGCTTCTGATTTTTACAACATTTATTATTGTCTGAGTGGTTTGACAGCCTTAATTGTGGCAATGATAATGTGGTTTCAAGATTTTTTAAAAAATCTCTGCGATCCATCGAGGACAAGGAAGTAGACATTAAACTAGAAAGGGTAAATGGAGGAGAAGAAAACATGGTTAAAGTGATGGGGTTTGGGTTTAAGGACGAGGGCTATTAAAATGCTGTGGGATTTAAAGCAAAAGTTGTAGAGAGGAGAAAAGGGGAAAAAAAAGGTAGAAAGGGAAAGAAAAGGCTAGACCCAAGGAAGTGTGTGTGTTGGGGAATATTGGCTGAAGCAAATCCAAAAAGAGGATGGTCTGACATATAAATCTATGGTTATTAATGTTCTAGAGCAGTGGTTTTCAAACTTTTTCTTCCCACTCAGATACCACCTTAAGTAGTCCCTTACTAATCACAGAGCACCAATGGCATAGGGATTACTTCAGGTGGTGAGTGAATGGAAAGAAAAAGTTTGAAAACCACTGTTTTAAACATCCCTGATTGACTTGTTATGTTCACTCATATCTCCAAAGAAAATGGGCCAATGACAAATTTTCTCAAGCAAAATATTTCAGTAACAATCAGGTCTAGAGCAGTGGTTCTCAACCTTTTTCTTTCCACTCCCATCCCACTTTAAGAAATCCCTATGCCACCAGTGCTCTGTAATTGGTAAAGGATTTAATTCTTGTTAAAGCACAATGTTGAATTTTATTTCTATCTAAAAATGGGTGTTGCTGGCAATACCAGCATTTACCTTTGAGGATAATGTTTCAGTCCCATTGATGTTGAAGGAAAAGCAACATATTTTCAAGTTATGTTGGGAGTGCCAGTTGCAAAGGATAGTGTTCGTTCCCAGGCACCTGTAGCTGCTGAAGTAACTTGATTAAGTCACTGTAGTCCATATAGTAGATGGCACATACTGCAGGGATGGTGGAGAGAATTAACTTTCCTGGGTGGACTGCAAATCAATATACAGTAAGACCCACAGTATCTGATACCTACGGGAATTGTGGATGCCGGATATGCAAATTTTCTGGTTGCCTGAGGCACACTTGTACAATGGCTAACTAATACACCTGCATTCAGAATAAACAGCTTAAATGACAAAAGGCAGTGCAGAATGTAAAGTAATTTGAAAAAATCCGTGTTGTAGTCCTTAATTATGTAAAGTTTAATTTAATCAGGTAATTCCAGTACAAAATTTAAATTTGAACCCCGTAGCGCTAACTGCTACACTAACATAATTAACACCACCCCCGCTGCCCCTCCTCAAGTTTATAGATAAAACCTTGCTAATGTTCTTAATAATACACAATGATAAAGTCTCTTACCAGGGAGGGATAGGGAACCACTTCATCCAGCAGCCGGCCCTTCATCCTGGGCGCTGCCATATTATTCAAACACAACTTTATTGAAACTTTGTTCAAACAGTTGCTGCGACTGGGGCGCACCACTGGCTGAATGTTTGCTCCCATCCTCACCAAGGGGATGTGTGTTGCTTTGGGGATTTTACTGTATATTGTCTTCAGCAGTGTTAGATGAGTACAGTTGAAGCTTCACTTATTCAGACAAATGAAGAGCTTTTGATCACATTCCTGAATGTGCCCGGTAGACAGGGGGAAAAAATTCAGGTAAATCAGTCACCAGAAGCTCCAAATCACCACAGTATTATCGTTGCTTGACTGGGTGTGTTTTTATTGATCAGCAATGATTGGTGGGGGGGGGGGGGGGGGGGGTGGGTAGCGGAGAGAGGAGCTATAGGAAATGTTAGTTTTCAAAATATGGGAATGCATCTTTTTTTAAAAAACCCTGGTATGACCTCCTCAGATCAACCAGAGATCCTGTTAATTAAAATATTATGTGATTAAGATGAATTAATCAATTTCTCATCTGCTTTTCCCTAACTGCATATAAGATAATAACATAACATTTTTAAATCCTGAATCTACTTTTTATTATACTTTAATATAACTTATTTCTCTAAATTTCTACGGCATAATTGTAAAATGCAAAGATTGGGCCATTGAACCTTCCCTAAGCTATTTGTTGGCTGCACCTGGCTATACTGAAACCTGAGCAGGGACTTTGACAAACTAAAATAAAATGATTATGTTTTGTTTTTATCAATGCAGTCCGAGTTCTTTTCTGCCATTTCCTGCACATCTGTTTCCCTGTAGTCAAATTAACTTGAGATAAACAAACACTTCCCCTTCTAGTCACCCAAGCTCGCGTCATGGTTAATTCAACAGGCGTGAGAATTAAGAAATGCCATTGTTCACCAGATTCTGCTCCAAGTTGTTTTCCCCACTATCATATTGTTCACTGTGCTGTTCCCAATTATTGCTGGATGGCATTTTTACCAGGCACATCTAAATGAGACTTCTCCAACCTTTCAATTCATATTGAAAAAGAACAGGAAGATTCTACAGCAAATAGCGTTTCTGCTACTTAAACTGGATAGTAAATGTTTTCAAAAGGTTTTCTTCCTGAATAGAAGGAGCTGATGATAACTTCCAGCTGAACACAGATAATTTCAGATTTCACATTGGAAGTTGGAGAAATAGTAAATGAACTTTTATTGAATTTAGCACGTTTAATCACATAATGATGCTGGCACACTGCATTAGTTCAACTGACCTAAAAATGTTTTGGCACTGATTTTCATCTGATGCCGCTCGTGTCAGTGTCCAACAATAGTCGGGCAGCATTAATGGATTCCAGTTGCCCTGATGCCACTTTTCCATGGTCACAATGTCCTGGTGGAGCCTTTCCCCGTGTCCGTCACTGACTGCATCAAGATCAGCAGGGAAGATGTCCAAGTGCAAATGCAGAAAATGAATTTTCAATGACAGGTTGCGCTTCATGGATTTGTCTGCTCGAAGTTGACTTAAAATATGACAGGAATCACAAAAATAGGTTCTATCTAAAATACATTGCAGGATAGGAAATTTTTAAGGTGATATTTGTGATCAGCTGCCTAAAATCCATAAAAATACACCCAAAAGTGTTCAGGAAGTAAAATCTTTGTTGCCAGTGCTATTTATGATTGTCTGGTCCTTGGGTCTCGTTCCACTTCAGTTCCTTGATAAATGATTTTCCATTTGAAACTGACCTTTTCTGTTCAAGTCATTCACAGTGCAAAGGTCAACTTAATAATCCTGATCCAATGATTGCTTGGAACAAATGAGGTTAAAGGGGAATTGCTCAGAGTTTGGATTTGTGCAAGTTATTGAAGAGAAGAATAATAACGGTGTGTTTCCAGTAACCAGAGGAGTTAGATATCAGATAAAATGAAAGAACTTGAAAAAAGATGAAATCTGCTTTTGCTTTCAATTGCCATGATTTTGTGCATTGTTTGAAGAATGAAGAGTAGATTCCATTTTAGTTTCTTGAAAGCTCCTGGATAGACCCTGAAACTTAATGTGTAGAACTGAGGAGGAAAAGAAGTGCATCTCGTTGCTCTGCTCCTTCAGAAACACGGCTGAATGCGATGAAAATTTGATGATTATAACTCGATGAATAATGCATTGTTTTCCAAATACACACTGTTTCACCTGCAGTTCATATTTAACCATCACAGACTTCTCCACAAACCTATTAATGGGGTTGAGTTCTTATCTGGAATGGAATCACATCTAAACTGATGCTCTGTCTGTAATGTGAGCCCATATTGTAATAGTTTGATGCATGCAACAGGAAAAATGGGTATGAAGTAGTGGCGAGTGAATTTGACCTTTGTGGTCGTTTTATTGAACGAGCTAAAAATACCAGTCACCAATTAAAATTTGCTGTTACAGAGCTATAATATTGGATGGTGTGTAATCTTTGATGCAGAAAGCCGTATTGCACAGCATACTGCCATCAGTGAATAAGGTGGCTTGATTACAGCGTACATTGTAACTCCAGTCCAGGGTGCCACGTTACTCCTTGTTCAGCTACATTGGAGAATCCATTACAACTTCTCTTTGAGGGTGTTGTTCTGCAAAGTATGTTGCCCTCTGTATTCCGTGCTAAGGAGTACGATGCAGACCCTGACACAAAAACTAAATAACATTGCACACCAATCTGCAGGCTAAACTTAAAGACACTCTTTCATTTCTTTTACTCCGCAGGTAACGATACCACTATAACCCAATCGCTACTTACACATCATGGTGTCCCAGTCGTCACTTTGTCCAATGGCAAGTCATACTGCTTCAACACGTCCCTTTGCACGTGGTAAGATATTAAATTTTTATTGGCCTTTGTTTAAAACCGTTCCAATAGAAAAGTTTTTTTTTAATTACAGGGCAGATGTGTGGAGATTTGTAGGGGGTTTGTTTAAGTGATGGAGAGGATTCCATCCAGAGCTCTCTATACCAGATATCATTGTTATCCTTTTACATTTGGTCACTTTCCCCATTGGCCAACACAACATTGCAATTGTTTTGATTCCTAACCCTCGTAGATGTGGGCAAGGTTTCACCTTCAGCTCCTGTTGGGTCATTCCTGTGAATGGGTAAACTTTTGCATGAATTCTGTCTCCTGAAAGCACTGTCTGTGATGGCAGGACTGACAATGTGGATGTTCTGACTAAACCATTGACATCTCAGAGGTGAAAAGAACAAGTGTGATTCCATAAAAGATTAAAGCCAACCTGTTTGACTACAAACAAATAGTCTTCATCTTGCCACCTGATAGCATCCCTCAGCACATTTCAGTAAAAAGTAGCAAGTTTTTGGGAGTTTCTATCTCGGAGAATCTTTCCTGGGCCCAACACACTAATGGCATTGTGAAGAAAGCACATCAGCGCCTCTACTTCATCAGGAGTTTGTGAAGATTTGATACGTCAGAAACTCTGTCAAATTTCTACAGAGGTGTGGTGGAAAGTGTGCTGACCGTCTGCATCACAGTCTGGTATGGGAAACACCAATACCCCTGAGTATAAAGCCCTGCAAAAGGCAGTGGACACAGCCCAGGACATCACAGGGAAAATCCTCCCCACCATTGAGAACATCTACAGGGAGCATTGCCGTTGGAGAGTAGCAGCAAACATCAAGAATCCACACCACCCAGCACACGTTCTGTTCTCGCTACTGCCATCAGGAAAGAGGTATCGGTGCCACAAGACTCGCACCTCCAGGTTCAGGAACAGCTGCTACCCCTCCACCATCAGATTCCTCCATGATAAACTCAATCTGGGACTCATTTAAGGACTCTTACTTGTGGACTTTAATTATATTTTTTCTCTGTGTATTGCACTACGTTTCTTTATTTGTTTATATGTGTACATTGAGTGCAGTTTTTGCTTCACCCACTGGAAAAAGAATCTCGGTTATATGTAATGTCATGTATGTACTTTGACAATAAATCTGAATCTAAAAGCCTTGTTTTCTTTTTACCTTGCATAACATCAATATTTTTTATGTAGTCAGTAGGAGAGAAGTACGGAAGAAACCAAAACATGACTGTTTCATGGGGAATGGGGCCCATAAACGTTGAACAGAGTCTTGGTGGTGTGGGGATAGATGAAAAAATGTTGAGAATAGCTGGACTAAAATACTTCAGAATCAGGATTTATTGTCATGAACAAGTCACAAAATTTGGTATTTTATGCCAGCATCACAGTTTAAACGTTCATATTATACCATCCCACAACATTACTATAAAACAATATAATTACTAGTGCACAAAATGTAAGGCCGTGTCTTTGGTTCATCGATCGTTCAGGAATCTGATGGCAGTGGGGAAGAAGCTGTCCTTGTGCCGCTGAGTGCTCGTCTTTAGGCTCCTGTACCTTTTCCCCAATGGTAGCTGAGTGAAGAGAGCACGGCCTGGGTGGTGGGGGTCTGAGGATAGAGGCTGCTTAATTAAGACACCGGTTCATGTAGATGTCCTCGATGGAGTGAAGTCTGGTGCCTGTAATGTCACAGGCCGAGTTAACAGCCCTCTGAAGTTTATTCTTGTCCTGAGAGTTGGCGCCTCCATACCAGGCATCAGGCAGAATGCTCTCTATGGTACACCTGTAGAAATTTTCAAGAGCCTTCAGTAACATACAAATCTCTTCAATGTATAGCTGCTGACGAACCTTCTTTGTGATTGCATCAATATGGAGGCTCCAGGACAGATCCTCTGAGATGTTGACACCGAGGAATTTGAAGTTCTTGACCCTCTCCATTACTGAGCCCTCGATGAGGACTGGGTCATGTTCCCCTGACTTCCTTCTGAAGTCTACAATCAATCTCCTTGGTTTTGCTAACGTTGAGTGCAAGGTTGTTGTCGTTACACCATTCAACGAGCTGATCTACCTCCCTTCTGTCCACTTCCTCATTGCTGTTTGTGATTCTGCCAACAGCGGAGGTGTCATCGATAAATGTAGATTGCAATAAAATTATGCCTGGGCACTCAGTCATGGGTGTATAATGAGTAGAGCAGTGGGATAAGCACGCATCCTTGGGGTGCGCCTGTGTTGATAGTCAGTGAGGAGGAGACATTGTTTCCAATTCGTACTGACTGTGGTCTTCCAGAATCCAGAGGTCCAGTGTTTGAAGCTTCTTGACCAGCACTGAGGGAACAATGGTGTTGAAGGCTGAGCTGTAGTTGATGAAGAGCAGCCGTATGTAGATGTTGCTGTTTTCAAGGTGATCAAGAGCTGAGTTGAGAGCCAGCCATATTGCATCTGCTGTAGAGCGATTGTGATGATAGGGGAATTGCAGTTGGTCTGGACCTTTGCTTAGGTACGTGTTAATTCTGGCTATGACCAGCTTCTCAAAGCATTTCATTGCAGTGGAAGTTAGTACTACTGGCTGATAGTTGTTGACACAGCTCCCATTACTCTTCTTGGGCACCGGAACAATGATTCCTTTTTGAAGCGGGTGGGTGGGGGGAGGGTGTGGGGAGCCTCTGTCTGCAGCAATGAGAGGTTGAAAATGTCCATGAACACTCCGGCTAGTTGGTTGCCACAGATTTTCAGTCCCCTATCAGGTACACCGTCAAAGCTGACTGCTTGCGAGGGTTCACCCTCTTGAATGATGTTTTGACCTGCAACGAGTGAGATTGGACTGTGAACCAAAGAACTTTTCTAAACTTATATGCACATTATATAAATGTGCACTTAGAATTAGAGGGGGGTAAAGTAGTCAATAGAGATAAGTTAAACTTTAATTCTGTTTTCATGTTCAAAGATAATTAAAAGCAACTTTTGTTTAAGTAACCCTTTGTTGTGGTGCATATCTGTTGCTGCTGGGTTTTGGGGTCCTCTGGACTTGTAACATCAAAGACAGATACCACAGGGTCCTCAGCCTTTTCAGGGATTCTAGAAGACATTGTTAGGTTCTCCTTCTCAGAGCGGACATAGAAGGTGTTTAACTCATAGAAACATAGAAGATAGGAGCAGGAGTAGGTCGCTCGGCCCTTTGTGCCTGCTCCGCCATTCAATGAGATCATGGCTGATCTTAAAGTTCAGTACCCCGTCCCCGCCTTCTCTCCATAACCCCTAATTCCCTTATACCGAAGAAATATATCTAATTCCCTCTTAAATATATTCAATGAACCTGCCTCTACTGCTCTCTGTGGCAATGAATTCCACAGATTCACCACCTTCTGGGTAAAGAAATTCCTCCTCATCTTGGTCCTAAATGGTTTGCCTATTATCCTCGAACCATGGCCCCGGGTACTGGACTCCCCCACCATTGGAAACATCCCTTCTGCATCCATTCTGTCCAGTCCTGCCAGAATTTTATATGTCTCTATGAGATCCCCTCTCAATCTTCTAAATTCCAGTGAGTACAATCCCAATTTGCACAATCTTTCCTCATAAGTCACTCCTGCCATTCTAGGTATCAGCCTGGTGAATCGCCTTTGCACTCCCTCCATTGCAAGAACATCCTTCCTCAGATAAGGCGACCAAAACTGCACACAATACTCCAGGTGTGGTCTCACCAAGGCCCTGTACAGATGCAGTAAGGTATCCTTGTTCCTATACTCAAACCCTCTTGATATGAAGGCCAACATACCATTTGCCTTTTTAACCGCCTGCTGTGCCTGCATGCTTGCCTTCAGTGACTGGTGCACAAGAACCCCTAGGTCTCTCTGCACTTCCCCATCTCCCAATCTATTGCCATTCAAATAGTAATCTGCCCTCCGGTTGTATTACCAAAGTGGATAACCTCACATTTATCCACATTGTAGTGCATTTGCCATGTATCTGCCCAGTCCCCCAATTTATCCAAATCACACTGGAGCTTCCTGACCCCCTCTTCAGTGCACACAACCCCTCCTAGCTTAGTGTCGCCTGCAAATTTGGAGATATTACATCCAATCCCCTCATCTAGATCATTAATGTAAATTGTGAACAGCTGAGGTACAGATCCCTGTGGCACCCCACTGGTCACCGCCTGCCACTCAGAAAACGAGCCGTTTATCCCAACTCTCTGTTTTCTATCTGCCAGCCAGTTCTCAATCCTCATCAATACCTTGCCCCCAATCCCCTGAGCCTTGATTTTGCATGCCAGTCGTTTATGTGGGACCTTATTGAAGGCTTTTTGGAAATCCAGGTACACCACATCCACCGACTCTCCCCCATCTATTTTACCTGTCACCATCTGAAAGAATTCCAATAGATTTGTCAAGCATGATTTACCTTTTGTAAATCCATGTTGACTCTGTCCGATCCCTTCTCTGCTAGTCATATGCTCCGCTATTATATCCTTAATAATGGATTCCATCATTTTGCCCACTACTGATGTAAGGCTCACAGGCTTATAATTTCCCCTTTTTAAATAGTGGGGTAACATTAGCTACCCTCCAATCCATGGGTACTGATCCTGAGTCTATTGAGTTCTGGAAAATAATTCTTAAAGCATCTGCTATCTGAATGTCCACTTCTTTAAGTACCCTAGGATGTAGATTATCAGGCCTTTGGAATTTATCGGCCTTCAATCCCTTCAATTTCCCCAAGACCATAACCTTAGAGATACTGATTTCTTTCAGCTCCTCCCTTGCATTAGTCTCTATGTTTCCCAATATCCTTGGGAGGTTATTTGTATCCTCTCTTGTGAAAACAGAACTAAAGTAAGAATTTAATTGGTCTGCCATTTCCTTATTCCCCATTATATATTCCCCTGATTCTGACTGCAAGGGACCTACTCTGGATTTCACCAATCTTTTCCTCTTGACATATCTATAAAAACTTTTGCAGTTGGTTTTTATGTTTGCCACAAGCTTACTTTTGTAATTTATTTTTGCCCTCTTGATTAATCCCTTTGTCCTCTTTGCTGCATCTTGAACTGTTCCCAGTCTTTGGATTTGGTACCTTTTTTGGCCAATTGATATACTCTCTCTTTGGATCTAATGCTGTCTCTAATTTCCCTTGTTATCCACGGTTGAGTCACCTTTTTTGGTTTATTTTTATGCCAAACAGCATAAACGATTTCTGCAATTCTTCCATTAGATCTTTGAATGCTTTCCATTGTCTATCCACCGTCAACTCCCCCCATAAACACCACCCAATCAATTTTATTCAACTCCCGTCTCATACCATCATAATTCCCTTTATTTAAATTCAGGACCTTAGTCTTGGTTTTAATTTCTTCACTTTCCTTGTCGAGTGAGAATTCGATCATATTGTGATTGCTCCTACCCAAAGGGCCTTGTACAACAAGATTGCTGATTAGCCCCTTTTCATTGTATAATACCCAGTCTAAAATGGCCTGCTCCCGAGTTGGTTCATCGACATATTGGTCTAGATAACCGTCCCGTAAACATTCAAGGAATTCCTCCTCCTCAGTATTTTTACTAATTTGGTTAGTCCAATCTATATGTAAATTAAAGTCTCCCATGATGTCAGCTGTTACCTTATTGCACGCTTCTTTAATTTCTCTTTTTATGCCTTCCCTCACCTCTACATTACTATTTGTAGGCCTATATACCACCCCCACTAACGTTTTCCGCCCCTTGCTATTCCTCAGTTCTACCCATATAGATTCCGCATCTTCCGAGTTAATATCCTTCCTGTCAATCGTGTCGGTCCCTTCTCTCATCATCAATGTTACCCCACCCTTTTTCTTTCTTGCCGATCCCTCCTAAATATTGTATTCTCATCAGGTAATGAAGCATCACATCCAACTATGGTGTTTGCCCTGCTTTGTAGACTGTAATGTTCTGCACTCCCTGCCATAGCTGGCGTGTATCTAGAGAATGAGGGGAGATTTAATAAAGGTATGCAAAATTATGAGTGGTATAGATAAGGAAAATGCCAACAGGCTATTTTCTGTTCAGACTGAGCGAGTCAAGAACTAGAAGGCATGGATTAAAGGTGAAAGGATAAATGTTTAAGGGAACCATTACGAGGAACCTAACTCAGAGGGTAGTGAGAGTGTGCAACGAGCTGTCAGCAGGGGTGGTGGATGTGGGTTTGAATTTGGCATTTAAGATAAGATTGGATAGGTACAAATGTAGGTTGATGGACTAGACAGAAACCTTGAATGTTCAGCATAGACTAGATGGGCTGAAAGGCTATTGTGTTCTATGGTTCTAATGCATAGACTAGATGGGCTGAAGGGCTGTCGTGTTCTATGGTTCTAATAGAGGGTTGACTGGTTTAAATTGTTTGCGAGGATATGGATTCTTACAACTTGGCAAAAGTGGAGTGGTGTCAGAACCTGAGGGAGATGTTTTGGAATAAAATGTTAGTTGCTGAATCAATGCAATAAAGAGAAATTAAAGTCAAATCATCCCTACTTCTTGAGATGGAAACTAGGTAAACAGTCAGCAAGAAGGAAAACAAATCTCAGTATTTTCAGGGAGAGAGGAGGAGGGATTGAGCTTAGTGTAAAAAGCACCCAGTCTTAGGGAGATCTTCTAGGATGTGCTGAACCAACCTTTCCTTTCTGTAATTTGGAGAAGTCAAAGTTCAGATTTATTGTCAGAGTACATACATGACACCACATACAAACCCTGAGCTGCTTTTTCCTGCAGGCCCAGCAGAATTTCTACTTATCAATAATTAAACTGAACTCAAGGAAAAGATACATGTACAAAAGAGAGAAATGTAAACAGAGAAAGATGTAAACAAATTGACTGGCCCAATGCAGAAAAAATAAATATTTTGTAATAAATAAGGTGCACAAGTCAGAGTCCTTAAATGAGTCCCTGATTGAGTTTGTTGTTGAGGAGTCTGATGGTGGAGAAGGAGAGACAGTTCCTGAACCGGGTGGTACAAGTCTTGTGGTACCGACACCTCTTTCCTGATGGCAGCAGCGAGAACAGAACGTGTGCTGGGTGGTGTGGATCCTTGATGATCACTGCTGCTCTCTGATGGCAGCGTTCCCTGAAGATGTTCTCGATGGTGAGGAAAGTTTTGCCTGTGATGTGTCCACTACCTTCTGCAGGGCTTTCCACTCAGACGTATTGGTGCCCCCTTACCAGGCCATTAAATGCACAGCGCTAACCATTTATTTCTGGTAAAATTTGTCCCATAATTAATCTTTGTGTGAAATAATGCACTGAGTATTCTAAGCAATGACTGTAATGTCATGGTGTAAGAGTCAATTGTTGACGCGAGTTAGTTAACAGAGAAGGTTGAACTTTAATTTGCAGGAGAAGATGTATTTGGGTGAGTAGTGGGGGGGGGGGGGGGTTGGAGGCATGGATAGATGGATAGTGGCTGGGGAACAAATCCAGCACTGTTTGTAAGGAACTTGTATGTTCTCCCCACTTCCGTGGATGTCCTCTGGATGCTTCGGTTTCCTCCTATCCTTCAAAAAGTATGGGGGTTGTAGGTCAATTGAGTGTAATTGAACGGCATGGGCCCGTGGGCTGGATGGTTGTAGGTCTAGATTTAAATTTAGGGATGAGGGATTACTGCTGGGACAACTGTAGTTTCTAATGATCATAATCATGAGAAACCATTCACTCAATCATGACTGATGCTATTCCTTGGAAGCATTCAATGATTAAGCTCGCTCCATAGCTCTTAGCAATGGTATTCGTTCTTCCAAATTCACTTCCCTTTCAGTTCCCTGCTTCTCTGAGCCTGTGAAACCTTGAATGACGGGCGGACTGGCAGTTGCAGTGATTTCAACGTGAAGGGGGTCCTGTCCTCAGATCAACCCAAGAATGTTTTGCTCCTTAACATATCGATCATTGGGTAACTGAATTGTTGGAGCAAATCTTTTTGGATTTGCTTTCTTGTCGTTGCAAAGTGGAACCAATCTAAAAATATCTAACTTGAACTGATTTGACTAACTGGGGAGATGCTTAAACTTTCAAATGGACCGAAGGCAGTAGTCATATAATTCATAAATAGTGCTCTGGAGTGTTTTTTAAATCAGATTTAGACATTTTGTATGCTTGGGTTTTCCCCTTGGTATAAACAATCTATTTTGTGGGCAGCCGACTGCTGGTGTTTGAATAGATAACGAACCGACCTTTCTAACAGGCTCCTGTACGTCGGACAGCCACAAAGGAAGGACGAGCTTTCCGTAGGACCTCCTGAATCCCATGGTGCGGAGGTTCCTCTGCACACCATGACTTCCACCAAAGTTGTCTTGTCCTGAACACTGCTGGTTGATCACATGCAAATATATTGAACCATGCCCATTTCTGTCTTCTTCCTGTTGTGATCAAGTATAATTTGTATTCCTGGCAGTTAGAATTGATTTTTAGACATACAGCATGTTAACGGGCCCTTCCGGCCCACAAGTCTGTGCTGCCCAATTATACTCCTTTCCCACCACTGTACATTTTGAAGATGATTTGAGAGTCATTCTGGCTGAGTTCTTGCTTTGCCTCGTGCCCATAATTAAATTATTATTTTTAAAAATTTTACATTTTAAAATTTAGACGTACAGCACAGTAACGGGCCATTTCAGCCCATGAGCCCAATTTACACCCAATTGACTTACAACACCCGGTACTTTTTGAACGGTGGGAGGAAACTGGAGCCCCACAGGGAAAACCCAGGCAGACACAGGGAGAGCGTACAGACTCCTTACAGACAGCGCGGGAGTCGAACCCCGGTCGCTGGCGCGTCCGCTAACCGCTACGCCCACCCTGCTGCCTATTTGGAGGCATTAATGTGGGGTTTTTTTTAAATGTTTCATTAGAAGTGTGGGGTGGGAATTTTTTGTGGTTTAAAGAAAACTTTGTGGAATTATTGTGAAATGTTTGTCAGTAAGAAGATGAATGGGAAGTGGGGCAAGCCAATTCAACTGATCAGGTGATCACCTCTCATGAAATTGGGAATTCCTCGTAGCTTCACGAGTCTCGGTTCTGTCCAGAATGAATGCTGCTAGATGACTACCAAGCATGAAAAGGGGGAAAAAAAGAGCAGATGAATTGTTGTGATGTTTAGTCAGAAATAAAATTCCTGTATGAACTCCCTCTCTTGCTATTCAGAAATCTCCAGTACCAAGCCCTCCAGGATGCCATGTACGAAGTGCCAGCCTGTTTCTTTGAGAAGTCCATGAACCCTGAAGGGCTTGGTGCTGTCAAAAAATCTTTTGGAAATAAGCCACTATGATACTTGCACAAATGGGACAGCCCAGTTGTTGTTACAGCCGGCATTTTCATTAACAGAATAACATGGCCACAGTATTCACATAGAGGCAAATCTCTATCTAGTTATCTGTATCATTGACTTATACTGACACCAATGCCTACAGCTGCCTTGTCTACTCCTCTTCACACCCTGGGCTCTCTAAGGATTCTATTCCTTTCTCTCAATTCAATTCCCCCATCTCCGTCGCATCTGCTCCCAGGCTGAGGCATTTAATGACAGATCACCAGGAATATCCTCCTTTTTCAGACAATGTGGCTTTCCCTCTACCACCATCAACTCGGCTCCCACCCGCATATCCTCCATCATCTGCATATCTGCCCTGGTCCCCTCCGCCCACACACGCAGCAAGAACAGGGTTCCCCTTGTCCTCATTTACCACCCCACATATCCTCCTCTGCCATTTCCGCCACTTAATACACGATCCCCTTACTGGGCACATATTCCCCTCTCTGCCTTCCTTAGGGGCTATTCCCTCTGTGACTCCCTTGTCCACTCCTCTCTCCCCACCAATCGTCCCCTTGGCACCTACCCCTTTGACTGCAGGAGGTGCTGCACTTGAGTCCCCACCTCCTCCCTCACCACCATATGGGGCCCCAAACAGTTCTTACAAGCAAAGCAATATTTTACTTGTGAAATAAAAACATGGTGTCTGGAGGTTTTCGTGTTTTACTACTTACATTTCACTTGTGAATCTGCAGGGGTCTTCTACTGCATCCGGTGCTCCCGTTGTGGACTCCTCTAGGTCAGAGAAACTCTGTGCAGACTGGGAGATCGCTCTGTTGAGCAGCTCGGCTCTGTCCACCACAATAGCGTGGATCTCCCAGTGGTCACCTGTTTCAATTCCCCATCCCATTCTCTCACTGACATCTCTGTCCATGGTCTCATGCACTTCCAGACTGAGACCATCCGCAAATTGGAGGAATCCCTCATCTTCCATCTGGGCACCCTTCAACCGGCCTCCGGCTTCCATTAAAAATCCCTCACCTTTCCCCCAGCTCTGTGTGTGTGCGTCTCTCTCTCTCTCTCTCTCTCTTCTAGTTTCTCTCAGTCTCCTTTCACAGAGCCAAAATCAATCTTCACCGCTCCTCTTATCATATCCAATTAACACCTTTTGTTGGTCTGGACTCCTCCCCCTGCCAGTCTTCAGTCTCTTTTCTGACGCCTTCCTGTTCTTTGCTTATACCTTGAAGAAGGGCTCAGGCCCAAAATGTCGGTCATATATAATCTTTACCTCCTATGGATGCTGCAACACCGGCTGAGTTCCTCCAGCATTTACTGTGTGTGTTTTAATTGTACCTCTGAATCTTGCACAAATCTTGTAAATATGTAATGATCTGTGTCAACCCACTCCAGGCCTTTTACCTCTTGTGGTTGTCTTATTTTGCAGGAATTTGATTTCAGATAAACAGGATTCGCTGGTTCAGTGCGCAGATTATCGTAGTTGTTTGACTTCTCAGGAAGCCATGTTGTGTTCTGGTCCATTGGCGACAGTGCAAGGATGCGGAATAAAGTAAGTAAATAATGTTTCTGGCCTCTCCATTGGTGTGATAAAGGGACAGTCCTTGTTGTTTGGAATGGACCTTAAATTTTAAAAGGGTGCTGATCGAGAAACACTTTGAGAAAGTGTCTTCTGCAAGATTGACTAATCTCTTTTGCTTCACTTTCTCAGACCTTAAGGGGCACGAGGCAATTTCTGCTGATCCACATCTTTGTCTTCCTTTTGGCAGTCTAAAGACAATTTTGAGGAATATTACATCTGTTTAATTTAATTCCCACTCTGTTTGATTGGTAGGAGTTTTCCAAATCCCAAACTTCACTGCACATCACAAAAGGAACTGGCAGCTCAGAAAGCTGTACAATAAGATGCAAAAGAGCATTGAGAGTTTACCTTCAGTAAATGTTGAAGCTTCAAGCTCAACATTTTCTTGATGCGTTATCTTTTTTTTTAATTTTTTATTTTTCACACCATAAACCACATTAACCATGATACATACTTTTTCCTTTTCAGATATATACAGTGCCATTTTCTTCCCCCCCCCCCCCCCTCCTCCCATCCCACCCTCCCTACCTCCCCCCTCCCGTCCATTTAAAGTACAAAATCTAGGATACATTAAACCAGTCAAACAATGTTGTCATTCAATAAAAATAAACAAGAAATTCCACTGAGTCAAGTCAATTCTCCTTTCGTTAATTTAGGTAGTGAATGTCCCCGGTAGGTTTTCGCTATTATGTTTCATGTAAGGCTCCCATATTTGTTCTAATATTTCAATATAATTTCTTAAACTATATGTTATTTTTTCTAATGGAATACATTTATTCATTTCTATATACCATTGTTGTATTTTCAAATTATCTTCCGATTTCCAGGTTGACATAATACATTTTTTTGCTACGGCTAGAGCTATCTTAACAAATCTTTTTTGTGATTCATCCAAATCAATTCCAAATTCTTTGTTTTTTATGTTACTTAGGAGGAAGATCTCTGGATTCTTTGGTATATTGTTTTCTGTAATTTTATTTAATATTTGGTTTAGATCTTCCCAAAATTTTTCTACTTTCTCACATGTCCAGATTGCATGAATTGTTGTTCCCATTTCTTTTTTACATCGAAAATATCTATCAGATACTGTTGGGTCCCATTTATTTAACTTTTGAGGTGTAATGTATAGCCTGTGTATCCAGTTATATTGTATCATACGTAACCTCGTATTTATTGTATTTCTCATCGTTCCAGAAATAACTTCTCCCATGTTTCCTTTTTTATCTTTATATTTAAATCTTGTTCCCATTTTTGTTTAGTTTTACCATTTGTTTCCTCATTCTCCTTTTCTTGCAGTTTAATATACATATTTGTTATAAATCTTTTGATTATCATTGTATCTGTAATCACATATTCAAAGTTACTTCCCTCTGGTAAACTCAGACTGCTTCCTAATTTGTCCTTCAAGTAGGATCTCAATTGGTAATATGCTAGCACTGTATCTTGAGATATATTGTATTTATCTTTCATTTGTTCAAAGGATAATAATCTATTTCCTGAAAAACAATTTTCTATTCTTTTGATCCTTTTTTCTCCCATTCTCTAAAGGAAAGGTTATCTATTGTAAAAGGGAGTAACTTGTTTTGCATCATTATTAGTTTTGGTAGTTGATAATTTGTTTTATTTCTTTCTACATGAATCTTCTTCCAAATATTGAGTAGATGATGTAATACTGGAGAACTTCTATGTTGTACCAATTTTTCATCCCATTTATATAATATGTGTTCAGGTATCTTTTCCCCTATTTTATCTAATTCTAATCTAGTCCAATCTGGCTTTTCCCTTGTTTGATAAAAATTTGATAGGTATCTTAATTGTGCGGCTCTATAATAATTTTTAAAGTTTGGCAGTTGTAAGCCTCCTTGTTTATACCATTCTGTTAATTTATCTAGTGCTATCCTCGGTTTCCCCCCTTTCCATAAAAATTTCCTTATTATTTTCTTTAACTCCTTGAAGAATTTCTCTGTCAGGTGTATTGGCAATGCCTGAAATAGGTATATCCTTGGAAAAATGTTCATTTTAATACAGTTTATCCTTCCTATTAGTGTTAGTGGTAAATCTTTCCAATGCTCTAAATCGTCCTGTAATTTTTTCATTAGTGGATAATAATTGAGTTTATATAGTTGGCCAAGATTTTTATTTATTTGTATACCTAGGTATCTTATTGCTTGCATTTGCCATCTGAATGGTGATTCCTTCTTAAATTTTGAGAAATCCGCATCATTCATAGGCATTGCTTCACTTTTATTTACGTTTATCTTTTAACCCGACACTTCTCCATATTCCTTCAATTTCTTATATAATTCTTTTATTGATAGTTCTGGTTCTGTTAAGTACACTATAACATCATCCGCAAATAAACTGATTTTATATTCCTTGTCTTTTATTTTTATCCCTTTTATATTATTTTCTGTTCTTATCAATTCTGCTAGTGGTTCTATAGCTAACGCGAACAATAAAGGTGATAGTGGGCATCCCTGCCGTGTTGACCTGCTTAAGTTAAATTGCTTTGATACATGTCCATTTAGTCACTTTCGCCAATGGTCCCTTATATAATGCTTTAATCCAACTAATATACTTCTCTGGTAAACTGAAATTTTGCAATACTTTGAATAAATAATTCCATTCTACTCTGTCAAAGGCCTTCTCTGCGTCTAAAGCAACTGCTACTGTTGGCGCTTTACTCCCTTCTACTGCATGAATTAAGTTAATAAATTTACAAATATTGTCTGTTGTGCGTCTTTTTTTAATAAATCCAGTTTGGTCTAGATTTACCATTTTCGGTACATACTCTGCTAATCTGTTTGCTTATAGTTTAGCTATTATCTTATAATCTGTGTTAAGTAAAGATATTGGTCTATATGACGCTGGTGCGAATGGATCTTTCCCTTGCTTTAGTATTACGGTAATTATTGCTGTTTTACATGAATCTGGTAAGCTTTGTGTTTTATCAATCTGGTTGATTACTTCCAGGAGGGGAGGAATTAATAAATCTTTAAATGTTTTATAGAATTCTATTGGGAATCCATCCTCTCCTGGTGTTTTATTATTTGGTAATTTTTTTATTATCTCTTGTATTTCTACTATTCTAAATGGTTCTGTTAATTTATTTTCTTCCTCTATTTGTAGTTTTGGTAGTTCAATTTTAGTTAGAAATTCATCTATTTTCCCTTCTTTCCCTTCGTTTTCAGTTTGGTATAATTGTTCATGGAATTCTCTAAAGTTTTCCTTGATCTCCTTTGGATTATATGTGATTTGTTAGTCTTTTTTCCTTGATGCCAATACCATTTTCTTAGCTTGTTCTGTCTTAAGCTGCCATGCTTGAATTTTGTGCGTTTTTTCCCCTAGTTCATAATATTTCTGTTTTGTCTTCATTATATTCTTCTCCACCTTATATGTTTGTAGTGTTTCATATTTTATTTTTTTATCTGCCAATTCTCTTCTTTTAGTTGTATCTTCCTTCATTGCTAATTCTTTTTCTATATTTACTATTTCCCTTTCCAACTGCTCTGTTTCCTGATTATAGTCCTTCTTCATCTTGGTTACATAACTTATTATTTGCCCTCTAATGAATGCTTTCATTGCATCCCATAGTATAAACTTATCTTTCACTGATTCCGTGTTTATTTCAAAATACATTTTAATTTGTCTTTCAATTAATTCTCTAAAATCCTGCCTTTTGAGTAACATGGAGTTTAATCTCCATCTATACATTCTTGGAGGGATGTCCTCTAACTTTATTGTCAATATTTAGGGTGAATGGTCCGATAATATTCTAGCTTTATATTCTGTTTTTCTTACTCTATCTTGCATATGAGCTGATAACAAAAATAGGTCTATTCTTGAGTATGTTTTATGTCTACCCGAGTAATATGAATATTCCTTTTCCTTTGGGTGTTGTTTCCTCCATATATCCAAAAGTTGCATTTCTTCCATCGATTTAATTATAAATTTGGTTACTTTGTTCTTTCTGTTAATTTTTTTTCCAGTTTTGTCCATATTTGAATCCAAATTCAGGTTGAAATCCCCTCCTATTAATATGTTCCCTTGCGTATCTGCTATCTTCAAAAAAAATCTTGCATAAACTTTTGATCTTCTTCGTTAGGTGAATATACATTGAGTAGATTCCAAAACTCCGAATATATCTGACATTTTATCATTACATATCTCCCTGCTGGATCTATTATTTCCTCTTCTATTTTAATTGGCACATTTTTACTAATTAATATAGCTACTCCTCTTGCTTCTGAATTATACGACGCTGCTCTTACATGTCCTACCCAATCTCTCTTTAATTTCTTGTGCTCCAATTCAGTTAAATGTGTTTCTTGCACAAATGCTATATCAATTTTTTCTTTTTTCAGTAAATTTAACAGTTTCTTCCTTTTAATTTGGTTATGTATTCCGTTAATATTTAAAGTCATATAGTTCAGCGTAGCCATTTTATACTTTGTTTATCTTCCCTTTCCGTTTCTCCATCATTACCTTTCCTTCTTATCCATTTCTGCTTTCTTGTTTTGAACACTTTATAAGACAACATTTCTAAAACATCAAACATTTTCCCTATTCTCCTATTTAAAACTTCTTTAACCCCATTCTCCCCTCCCCCTCCTGAGTTGTCCTTTATCCCTTGTCGGACAACCACATCTCCCCTCTCCATTTGGATTTGCAAATTCACTCGCAAACGTCAGCTGATTTTGCAGTGACCGTAACTCCTCCCCACCCAGCCCCCCCCAGAAAAGATGTCAATTTTCATATGTAACAAAGGTCACTCTTTTAATTCCCTCCTTATTTCCTCTATTCCCTTTCCCTCCCTTATTAATTCTTGTCTATACTCTATATATTTTCCTCTAAATACAGATACATTCATGTATGCACACTATATATATACACACATATACCCCTTTACACACATACATATAGATCGTGGTCATTTTTACTCTTATTACATGTCTTCATCTCTCTGCTTGTTTTGTAGTTGTTCTGCAAATTTCCTTGCTTCCTCTGGATCCGAGAATAGTCTGTTTTGTTGCCCTGGAATAATTATTTTAAGTACCGCTGGGTACCTTAACATAAATTTATATCCTTTTTTCCATAAGATCGTTTTCGCTGTATTGAACTCCTTCCTCTTCTTCAGGAGTTCAAAACTTATGTCTGGATAAAAAAAAAATTTTTGACCTTTATATTCCAGTGGCTTTTTGTCCTCTCTTACTTTCTTCATTGCTTTCTCCAATATATTTTCTCTTGTTGTATATCTTAAGAATTTTACTAAAATGGATCTTGGTTTTTGCTGCGGTTGTGGTTTCGGGGCTAAAGTTCTATGTGCCCTCTCTATTTCCATTTCTTCCTGTAATTCTGGTCTTCCCAGGACCCTGGGGATCCAATGTTTTATAAATTCTTTCATATTCTTGCCTTCTTCATCTTCCTTAAGGCCCACTATCTTTATATTATTTCTTCTATTATAGTTTTCTATTATATCTATCTTCTGATCTAACAGCTCCTGTGCTTCTTTAGCTTTTTTATTAGATTCTTCTAATTTCTCTTTTAAGTCTTTTACTTCCATATCTACAAATGTTTCTCGTTTTTCCATATTTTCCACTCTTTTTGCCAATTCTGATATGGCCACTTCCATTTTATTCATTCTTTCTTCTGCATTCTTAATTCTTCTTTTTATCTCATCAAATTCTTGTAATTGCCATTCTTTCACTGATTCCATATATTCTTTAAAAAAAGATACATCCATTGTCTTGCTTTTTTCTTCTTCTTCCACTTCTTTCTGTTCTTCTTCTTCTTCTTCTTCTTCCTCTGGGTTGACCATCTGTTGTTTCCTTGTTTTCTTTTTACCCTCTTCTTTCTTGTTGTCATTATTGTCTGTGTTCTGCACCTGCTGCTGTGCTGCAGGTGTCTCTCTCAGCTGTGGAGATCGACTCCGCAGCTGTTCCCCCCCTCCCGTCAGTGTGATTTTTTTCATGCGCGAGGAGTCGCGCATGCGCGGTTGCGCACTTTTACTCGGCTCTGCGAGCCATTTTTGTAGTCCCGAGCCCGGGACCTCCACTGACCTGTGGGAGCAGACTTCTCTCTCCGAAGCGGGCCTCTTCGGACAGGTAAGGCCTTCACCTTCTTCTTCCGACGTCTTTCCTTCTTCTTTTCTTCCCGTTGTTTTTGGTTTTTCTTTCTTCGCTGCCATTTTCTTCACACTTTTACCTTCACTTTGTTTTGGTTTTTAAGTTTGTGCCTTTGCTTTTTCTCTATCTTTTTTTAACTTTTCTGGAGAGGGCTGGAGTTCCCCTACCGGCCACTACTCCATCACGTGACTCCCAGGGGATGAGATGTTGATGACAATGTCTCAAAAAACAAGGGCTCCCGAGCTGGGGCAGCTTGGCACCGCCCTTTCTGGCGGCTCCTCCCGCCGCCACCGGCTCTCCCTCTTTCTCTCAGTGCGTGAAGATGGTGGCGATTGAGGCCAGCAAGTCCGATGCGTTATCTTGATGAACCTGATCTGTTCTTGCTTGTTGAGGATGGAGACCCCATTGCATTCTGTACCCTGACCCTGTCCACTTTATACAGAGGGTGATGGGAATGTGGAAGCTGGCTGGCAATGAGGCAAATAGCATTGGTGTATAATGCAAAATCTAAGTACACTGGATTATGAAAAGGATATGCTGATCAGATAGGGTAGCGGGTACTGCGTAAACCATAGGCAGGTTGGGTGGAGGGACTTGCATAAACAGTAGACAGGTTGGATGGAGGTGCTTGCGTAAACAGTGGGCAGGTTGGGTGGAGGTGCTTGCGTAAACAGTGGGCAGGTTGGGTGGAGGAGTTTGCGTAAACGGTAGACAGGTTGGGTTGAATGGTCTCTTTTTGTGCAATGAAGTCCAGGTAATTTCACCAGGATGTCACTGGGACTAGAAGGCATTGGATGGGCTTAGTCTTTATTTCTCACAGCATTGGAGGCTGACGGTTGACATTATAGAACAGTGGTTCTCGACCTTTTTCTTTCCACTTTGCAAATATTCCCTATGATACAGGTACTCTGTGATTAGTAAGGGATTGCTTAAGGTGGGATGTGGGTGGCAAGAAAAAGTTTGAAAACCCCTGTTTTAATTGTCCCTAATTGACTCGTTATGTGCACAGTTTCATAACTCCAAAGGAAATGGGCCAATGAGCATTTTTCTCAAGCAAACTATTTCAGTAACAATTGGGTCTGGAGCAGTGATTCTCAACATTCCCTTCCCACCCACATCCCACCTTAAGTAATCCCCGATGGCAGAGGGAATACTTGAAGTGGGATGTGAGTGGGAAGAAAAAGGTTGAGAACCACTGGTGTAGAATAAACCTCCAGAGAAAACTGTTGATCTGAGCAGTTTCAACATTCAGATTTGGACAGATATATGGATAAGAAGGACTTCAAAGGATATGGACCAAATGCAAGCAAACAGGACAGACCCAGAATGCCAATTTTTTCTATGGACCGCAGAACAGTACAACACAGAAGCAGGCCCTTCTGCCAACATGTCTGTGAGAATATGATGTCGAAATCAAACTAATGCTCCACTGCTTGCACCTGATAGGTACCCCTCCATCCCCTTTCTTTTTCTTTTTTTAATTAAAAAACAATTTAGACATAACAGCCCGTGTCTGTGCCACCCACTTACACTTGATTGACCTGCAACCTCCCCTCCCACCTAGGTATGTTTCTAACGATGGAAGGAAACCGGAGCCCCTGGGGAAAACCCACGCGCACTCCTTACGGATAGCGTGGGATTGCACTAACTGCTACACAAACCATGCCACCTCCGCTATTATAACTGTGGCACAACAAGCAAGAACAGATCATGTGTCTACTAAAAACCTCGTAAACTATCTATTGCAGTGGTTCTCAACCTTTCCCTTCCCACTCACATCCCACTTTAAGTATTCCCCCTGCCATCGGTGCTCTGTGATTAGCAAGGGATTGCTTAAGGTGGGATGTGAGTGGGAAGGTTGAGAATCACTACTCCAGACCCAGTTGTTACTGAAATAGTTTGCTTGAGAAAAATGCTTATTGGCCCATTTCCTTTGGAGTTGTGAAATTGTTCACATAACGAGTCAATTAGGGGAGATTAAAATAGTGGTTTTCAAGGCTTTTTCTTTCCACCCACATCCCACCTTTAGCAATTCCTTACTAATCACAGAGCATCAATGGCATAGGGAATACTTAAAGTGGGATGTGAGTGGAAAGAAAAAGGTTTGAGAACTACTGCTCTATTTATCTGCTTCCACTTCTAATGCTGGCAGCCCATTCCAGGCACCCCTCACTGTACACACGTCCTCTAGTGTAGGTTTCTCTCATTCTATGTTTGTGTGGAAGAATTTGTCATATTAATTGCAGCTTGGTTTATGATGGTGCTGTGTTTTCATTGCTGGTGAGCTGAATAATCGACCTCTGTATCTTCTAGTGCTGGACGTCAAGCTGCCAGGCTCTCGTCGATGCCCCACTTTTTACAGCGAGGGACCACGCTGGCTTACCTCGAGAATCAGGTCGCAGCAGCGATGACATTAAAATCCAGCCAGGAATATCGTCACTGGCTTCTCATCTACACTCGCTATTTAGTCAATGAAGGTGCGGGTGTTGGTGCGGGAGATTATCTTGTGGTTTTGATTTTGTGATCTGAATCAAGTGCACATACTCCAATGACTGTTCTTTCTAATGACAGGATTTGAGCCGCGTTTAAGAGAACTTTGCAAAGATCTGTTGGGCCCGGTTCACAGCTCTTCCAGTAGCCAATGGGAATCAACTGTTTTGGTAGGCAGCTTTTATTGAAACTGAATGAAAACGTGTGTTGAAATCTGCATCTTAGAAAAACGAAATGTGGTCCTTCATGCTCAATTTGTCATTACATTGGGGCAAATATTAATAGCCAAGACAGAAGACTTCATTGCTCAGATTATTAAACTGTGGGCAGCCCGGTCAGATTATTAAACAGTGGGCAGCACGGTCAGATTATTAAACCGTGGGCAGCACGGTCAGATTATTAAACCGTGGACAGCACGGTCAGATTATTAAACCGTGGGCAGCACGGTCAGATTATTAAACCGTGGGCAGCGCGGTCAGATTATTAAACCGTGGGCAGCGCGGTCAGATTATTAAACCGTGGGCAGCGCGGTCAGATTATTAAACCGTGGGCAGCGCGGTCAGATTATTAAACCGTGGGCAGCGCGGTCAGATTATTAAACCGTGGGCAGCGCGGTCAGATTATTAAACCGTGGGCAGCGCGGTCAGATTATTAAACCGTGGGCAGCGCGGTCAGATTATTAAACCGTGGGCAGCGCGGTCAGATTATTAAACCGTGGGCAGCGTGGTCAGATTATTAAACCGTTGGCAGCGCGGTCAGCACTACCAATTGGGGCCTGCGCTCTCTGTAAGAATTTTGCACCCTTTTCCCTGTGACTGCTTGGGGTTTTCCCTGGGGGCTCTGGTTATCTCCCACCATTCGAAACGTACCAGGGGTTGTAGGTCAATTGAGCCAAACGGGCCTGTTATGTGCTATATGTCTAAATTTTTTTTTAAATTTTTAAAAATCAGTAACTTTCTAAGTGGCACATGAGGCTGGGAGAGTTCCTACCCTCACTGAGAAAATACTATCAATGAATTCCAGGGGCAAATGCCTTGTATTGAAGCCTGCCATCCATTCGGACATCCCTGCCTTGAAGGTGCCAAGGGCACATGAGATCATCTGATCCATTCAACCCAGTTGAATGTTGAAATGTTTATTGTCAACGTGAGCAAAGTCTTGTTTTTCCAGCTATCCAGGCAGGTTATCAATAGTTAAGAACAGCACTAGTAAAAAGAAAAGTAGTAAATCATAAGTGCAAGGTTCATTCTGCTACCATTGGGGGAAAAAGTACAGGAGCCCCACCACCCAGGCCACGCCCTCTTCATTTTTCGACAGGAGCCTAATGCCGTCCTCAGCAGCACAGGGACAGCTTCTTCCCCGCTGCCATCAAATTCCTGAATGATCGATGAACCACAGACACGGCCCAAGTTTTCGTGCATTATTATTGTAATTATTTTTTTTTATTTTATAAGATGTCCATTTGCACTGATGCACCGAATTTCATGACTTGTTCATGACGATAGATTCTGATTTTAGTATGCACTGGAATTAGGCCACAGTTCATCAATACTCTGATTAGAATTTGACCAGTACCTTCCAAACAGTTTGATCCATATGTTTTCATGAGTGCTTCTCTGTACTCTCCTCATTTTTACCATGCCTTGTTTTGTTAGAAGATGCACACTTGGTACTAAGCTGCAAAATCAGAAAACATTTGTCTTGTACTACGCTAGCTGACCACAGGAGCTTGACGTTCTGTTGCCATTGAGAAATAAAATGAACCAGACCATCAGACCCTGTAGCCCTGCTGGACAGGAGTGTGGTCATTGTGGTTAAGACTGAAATGTTTCGGGTATCCCTGGCAGGTGATAAATTCTAATCAAGGACATGGAACTATATTCTGGGACTAGTCGCCGACTTCAGCAGCGAAGAACCAGATGAATGATTCCTGCTTTAACTTTTTCAACTGGAAGTGTGCAATTGTTAATGTGACAATTTTTCAATTCAGTCTCTTGTTGCAGATTGGCATGTACAAACATCAGCAGTGTAACTCATCTCTTTCAGGGCCATATAACAAATGGTCTTGCTATAACAAAGCACGATTTAAGAGATTCCACTTACCTGCATTCACTTGTGCAGTATTGGTCGTGTACCAGCAGGTGCTGTGACACAAGGTTGATGCAGTGGTTGCTGCCTCCCTGCTCCAGCAACCCGGGCTCATTTCTGACCTGCCCTGTGTCTCACACACACACACACACACACACACACACACACACACACACACACACACACACACACACACACACACACACACACACACACACACACACACACACACACACACACGCGCGCACAGGCACACACAGAGTCTCGCTGCGACTGTGGGGCCTTCGAGCCAACCCATGTAATCCTTCTTAAAATAAAAGGACTGAACCCTCCCTACCCCATAACCTTTTATTTTTCTTCCATCCATGTGCCTGTCTAAGACTCTCTTAAATGCCCCCAATGTTTGCTGATCCTGTCCTGGGAAACAGGTGCTGGCCATCTATGCCTCTCATAATCTTGTAGATCTCTCATCCTTCTCCGCTCCAAAGAGAAAAGTCCTAGCTCTGCTAACCTTGCCTCATAAGACTTGTTTCCCAATTCAGGCAACATCCTGGTAAATCTCCTCTTCACCCTCTCCATAGCTTCCACATCCTTCCTATAATGAGGTGACTAGAACTGAGCACAAGACTCTAAGTGTGGGCTCACCAGAGATTTGTAGAGTTGCAACATGACCTCTCTACTCCTGAAATCAGTCCCCTTATTAATGAATCCCAGCATCCCATAGGCCTTCTTATCTATCCTATCAAGCCGTGCGGTGACCTTGAGGGATGTTTGATCCTTGGTGTAAATGAGATTAAGGGGTGGAACAGGAGACTGGGGCCTGATGGGAATCTGGGGAGAACAATATGGCATGAGTGTAGGATTAGTATACTGTAAATGGGTGCTGAACTATTGGCACAATGGGTGAAAAATCAGGTTAAGGACCATGTAATGTGAGTGTCTAGCTAATCAGACTTGCTGTACCGTTAGCCTGAGAGCCAGCAGTGTTAATGTGATTACGGGACAGAACAGGGGATGAATACCACACAAGGCTGTGTGAATGAGACTTTTGCTGTTAGAAAAGAAATCTTTCCTGAATCTTGTAAATTCCAGAGTGCGGCTTTATATCTGGAATCTTTTCCTCGAATTGTTGCATAATATTTCCCTCTTCTCTGTTCCTTTGTTAGGGTCTTCGGAAGAGAGAGCTGCTGAAGGAGATGCTTCCGGTGATTGGGCAGAACCTCCGATTCCAGAGGCTCTTCACGGAGTATCAGGATCAGCTGGATCTTCTGAGGGACAAGTAAGACTCTCCGAGCAGATGTTTGATGAGGATCTGACCGCGAGATTTGCAGTGGACAGCAGGTGACACCCACCCACCACAACCAACCCCCCTCCCCCCCACCCCACCCCACCTGGGAGAGATGGACTTCAGAAGGTTTGGGTTTCATTCCGAGAGAGAAGAGTCGACGTTGGGTTACACCAGGCTGGCCCACTACAGTGGATGACACGCTCAGAGGATCAGCACGACCGAGGGTGCTGGCGTAAACTGCATCACTTCACAATGGGTGGCCGCGCAGTGCACGAGAGAGATGATTTGAGACTGTACTGTGGGACATGGGCGGGCAGGGAGCTGGGGCTGCACCTAGAGAATGGTGCCAGGCAGCCACGGTTAATGTCTCCATCCATGGTGTCACAAGCACCGGCCTCCTTACTTGCCAGGTAGTGGCTTTGCAGTCCTTGCTCATTTCCTAAATGACTAAGTCCAATGCTGTACAACAAACACTCAGAGGTTTACTGTCTGTTCCTTTCCTGGGAGAGGGAAGGACAACACCATTGTAAACTGTCAGTTTTCAAACCTTCCTGGCTACAGGATGAACTGCTGAGATGAGACTTTTCATGGTGTCGTTTCTGTTTGCCTGATGTACTAAATTACATTTGTTTAATGTATGTCCTTGTTACACGTTTGAATGGGGAGAGAAGAATTCTAATGAGCCAGCGTGGGCACGGCAGAGATGTACAGAAACCTACTTCGCCCTTTGGTACCTTTTAACTTTATACAGGCAAATTTTTTGTCCTTTTTTTAATAAAATAAAGATAGAATATTGCATTTGCAGTTTCTCTCTTCTGGATGTGAAGACTCTTTTGATTTGCAGGTATAGTAGTCAGGCATGATAATTGCACTGAGTGAAACATGACAGGCTGCAGACGCTGTGATTGTCCTCACCTACCACCCCTCCAGCCTCCACACCCTCCTCCGCCCATTTCCACCACCCACTACGTGATTCCACCACTAGACCCTCCCCACCTTCCGCAGGGACCTCTCCCTCCATGACTCCCTTGTCCACATCTCGACTCCCTTGTCCACATCTTCCCTCCCCACCAATCGTCCCCATGGGACGTACCCCTGTGACCGCAGGAGAAGCTCCACTTGTGCCCACACCTCCTCCCTCAGTGCCATTCGAGGCCCCAAACAGTCCTTCCAAGTGAAGCAACATTTCAGTTGTGAATCTGTAGGGGTCACCTACCGCATCTGGTGCTCCCCCTTACATCAGAGTGACTGGACACAGACCGGGAGATCGCTTTGTTGAGCACCTCGGCTCTGTCCGCCACAATAGTGTGGATCTCCCAGTGGCCACCCATTTCAATTCTCCATCCCATTCCCTTGCTGACATGTCTGTCCATGGACTCATGTACTGCCAGACTGAGTCCATCCGTAAAATGGAAGAACACTTCATCTTCCATCTGGGCTTCCTCCAACTGGATGGAATTAATATTGACTTAACTAGCTTTCATTAAAACCTTCCCCCACCCCCTGCTTTCCTGTCATCTCCCCATTCCCATCTCCTTTCACACAGACATGATAAATTCCATCTAGTCCTTTTCCTTGAAGAAGAGCTCAGGCCCAAAACATTGGCAGCATATCTTTGACTCCTATGGATGCTGAAAAGATCAGCTGAGTTCCTCTAGCATTTTGGTGTTTTTACATGTCACGAATACACTTTCAGGGGGAAGAGCAGCAGTCTGTGGCCAGCCGCTAAGTGCAGGCAATATACAAACATGCTGGAGATGCTTCTCAGGTCACACAGCTTCCACTGTAACCCATGTTTTGGGCCTGAGCCCTCCGTTGAGGTACGTGGGCATGGAGGTTGAGAGCAGCAGGGATGACAGAGGGGAGGCAGTAAGAGAGGTTCTGTTTTCAAACCCTGTTGAATGCAGGGTGTGGCTGGCGACATTGGAAAACGAGGAAATGTAAAGGTTGCCTTTACAGCTGCAATAATCAGCCTGTTTGAAACATGAAGGCCTTTCTCAGCTTCCACTGTGCTAGAGGTAGCATCAGGGTATGGACCATGACCCCCGATGGTCAGTGGTATTCTGAGACCTATCTTTGGTCTAAAAAATCACCAGTAACACCATCGAGCTGAGCGGCCATACACTTACTGCAGGTTAATGTGGTCACTGGCCACAGGCTCTTCTCTCATTATTTCATTCTTCACTGTTTGATGCAATCTACTCATTATGAGAATAGAATTTGTGTGAATCAGGCTTGGAGAAAGTTTCTCTAATACAATGTCAGGGCACCTTTGCCAGTGCTGTGTCAGGGTCAGATATTTTGTACCTTCGATGTCCAAATCCTCTGTATACCATTGAAATCTCCAAATCAGGTGAGTCCTTCATAACCAATGGAAGTGCATGTACATGCAGAGAAAGAGAGAGACAAACAGAGAGAGAGAGACAAACAGAGAGAGAGAGACAAACAGAGAGAGAGAGACAAACAGAGAGAGAGAGAGACGAACAAAGAGAGAGAGATGGACGGAGAGCAAGAGATGGATAAAGAGATGGACAGAATAAGAAAGGGGATAGAAAGAGGGGAGGAAGAAAGAGTGAGGCAGAGAGAAAGCATGAGGTTGAGCGGAGGGGGCGAGCACACACAGCAGAGAGGGAGGGGGAGAGAGCACAAGGGAGAGCACGAGAGGGAGAGAAAGGTGGAGAGGCAAAGAGCAAAAGAGAGAAGGAGGGAGAAAGCACGCAAGAGAGGCCGGTAGGGAGAGAGGTGGGGCAGAGAGAGGGAGGCAGAGAAGGAGGGAAATAAAAGGGAGGCAGGAGTGCAGAGACTTGAGAGGGTGAGACAGAGGGAGAGAGGGGCAGAATTAAAGTGGGACATAGAGGGAGAGGGGGGAAGATATACACACATGTACAGGCCTGTGAATTAGTGTCATCGGCACCCCCTAGGCTGGAGAGGAGAAACATTTGGGCTGACCCTTTCAGGTACTCTTCAGTGATTAATGCAGGTTGCAGTGTGTGACTGGTGATTCAGTGGAGGATTAGAAGCAGTTACACCAGTGGTAGAGAAATGGGCAATGGAGGTGACGTGTGAGCAGTTGTATGGTCATTGCAGCATATTATTGAAACCCTGAAACCTTCACTCAACCAACTGATGTTACGTGTTGAATGGTAAAGAAAAATTACACATACAGTACATCTTTTACCTCCTCTGTTCCCATACCCAGTGACACACTTCCAAAGACAGTCAATGCTGAAAGTGGGGAAGGTTCCCCAAACTTAGGCACAGCAAGATTGCACAAAGAGTTCTGAGAGGATGGCCAGATAACCTGTTTGAATGGTTGAAAGTGAAAATGCTCCTGGCCACAGGAATACTTTATCATCTCCAAGGTGTATAATCATATATCCCTTACACATATCATCCAAATGTCAGCATTTCTGCTGGTGAGGCCTGCTCTCATTACAGCACAGGCTTCAGCCTGGTTTAGAGATGGGCATCCAAATTGAGTCTCACATGTGTAACTGACCAGTATCTCTTAAAATTTTTCTGTAGATTTTATTTGGGATAGTCTGTGGTTTATGTTCAGAAGAAAGAACTATGAGTTCCGTTGTCTTCTACGTACTGAGAAGAAAGCCCCTCTTTGGTTATGACAACAGGGCCCTCCACAATGTTTGGGACAAAGACTGCTCCACAGTTTTAAATTTGTAATCAAACCATTCGCATGTGATTAAAGTGCACATTCCAGATTTTATTCAAGGTGAGTTGTGAATGTTTTGGTTTGACCATGTGGAAATTACAGCACTTTTTTTAAACATAGTTCCCTCATTTCAGGGCACCATAATATTTGGGACATAGCAATGGGTTGTATATTAAAGGAGTCACGATTAGTATCCCTTGCATGCAGTGACTGCTTGAAGTGCATCGACATCTCCAGCTGCCAAGTATCTTCTCCGGTGATGCTCTGCTAGGCCTCTACTACAGCCATCTTCAGCTCCTGCTTGTTTCAGGAGCTTGTCCCTTTAGGTTTTCACTGCAGCCTTTGGAAGACATGCTCAAATGGATTAACTTGGCCGTTCAAAAACATTCCAGTTTTTAGCTTTGAAAAACTCCATATTGCTTTAGCAATATGTTTAGGATTGTTTTCCTGTAGGATGAAGCACCGACCAATGAGTTTGGAAGCATTTGCTTGAACTTGAGCAGATAAAATGTTTCTATACACCTCAGAATTCATTTTGCTCCTCCCACCAGCAGTTACATCATCAATGAAGATCACTGAACCAGTACCTGTGGCAGCCAGACATGCCCAGGCCATAACACCCCCACTACCATGTTTTGCAGATGAGATGGTATCTTGGGCGGTTCCTTTACACCTCTACATTTTGCTCTCAATCTGCTCCAGGTTAATCTTGATCTCATCAGTCCACAAGTCCTTTTTCCAGAATTCTGCAGGTTCTTTTAAATACTTCTTGGCAAACTGTAATCTGGCCATCCTGCTTCTGTGGGTTTGCATCTTGCAGTGTAGCGTATTACGGTTCATGAACTCTTCTCCAGACAGTGGTCATTGACACCTCCACTCCTGCCTGCTGAATGAAGAGTGTTTCTGATCTATTGGACAGGTGTTTGGGGATTTTTCTTCATTATGATGAGAATTCTTCAGTCATCACCAGTGGAGATCGTCCTTGAAATACTAAGCTCACCAGTACGCTCTTTCTGCTTAATGATATTTCAAACTGTTAATTTGGGGAGTTTGGACGATGTCTTTTACTGTTTTATTCTTGTTTTTCAGTCTCATAATGGCTTCTTTGACTTTTACTGCTACAACTCTGGTCCTCATGTTGAAAAATGGCAACTACAGACTCCAAAGGTGATCAAAAGTTTAGAAGCAAGCCTAGTTCCCTTATCCCTGCACCAATGAAACAATTAAACATAACTGAGTAATCACAAACACCTGTGAAGCCAAATGTCCCAAACATGGTGCCCTGAAATGAGGGGACTATAAAGTGCTGTGATGTCTACATGGTCAAACCAAAATCTGTACAGATAACCTTGAATAAAATCTGGAATGTGGACTTTAATTACATGTGAATTGTTTGATTACAAATTTAAGACTGAGGAGCATGGGGGCAAATAAAGGGGAAATATGTATCTTTGTCCCAAAGATGATGGAGTGTGCAAATCAGATGTCCTTACTTGTCAAAAATGAGCCAAGTTGGGATCGATATGTGGATTGTGAAATTGGTTGGACAATATTATGGACCAAATAGTTCTGGTTGATAGATGCTGGCTCTGATAGTCAGATGCTGGCTTAGCAGGCCATCTGCTCTGTTGCTGGACTCTCCATCAAGTCCAGAGACAGAAGAGGGTCTTGGATGAATAGGGCCAGGTGCATTTTGAATTCTGCCTTCAGGGGAGGTCGAGCATGAGGGATGAGGGATCAGTGCCTCCATTCACATGCATGTGGTGCCTGACATGGAAAGAAAGGGGAGTGCTTTATTTACTTCCATGAGCTTTTTGATGTCTTGGGAATTTAATTTAAAGAAAAAGGTCATTGAAATCTAGTGAATTGTTTTAGATATCTTTAAAAAGTGGTTAATTTTAATAGCTATAGGGAGCTATCAGGCTGTTCCTGGAGCGGGACCTTGCCATACATGACCCCCATGCATTATAAGGCTTGAACTGCCATGCTGAGCTGCTGTCAGATGAGGGCAGCAGAGTGTTGGGTTCGTCCACCTGCTCGGAACTCCAGTGAGCCGGGTTCAACCCTGACCTTGGGTGCTTTCTGCGTGGAGTTTGCATGTTCTCCCTGTGACAGCTATCTTCGGTTTACTTCTGCCACCCCAAAACGTGTGTGGGGTTGATGGTTTAATTGGCTAGTTTAGTCTGTAGGTGAATGATGGAAGATAGGGGAAGTTGACAGGTACGTGGGGAACTACTGTAGGGGGGTTTGGTGACGGAGGGTGTCGGCATCGGGAGGTCCGTGTCGGGGCTGTTGGTATCGGGGGGAGTCCGTGTAGGTGGGGGGTTCGGTGTCGGTGGGATCGGTGTCGGGGGGGGGGGGGCGGTGTCAGGGGAGGGTCCGTGTCAAGGGAGGTCGGTGTCGGGGCACCGGTGTCAGGAGGGTGCGTGTCATGGTCAGGGGGGTCGGCGTCGTGGGGGGGGGGGGTTGTTCGGTGTTGGAGTGATTGGTGTCGAGGGGCCTGTGTCGGGGAGTCGGTGTTGTGGGGGGAGGTTGGTGTTGGGAGGGTCGGTGACGGGGTGGGGGGGGAGGGGGTCGGCGTCGGGGGGGGTGGTTCGGTGTTGGAGCGGTTGGTGACGAGGGGCCTGTGTCGGGGAGGGTCAGGGGGTCGGTGTTGGGGGGGGGGAGGGGGGTTGGTGTTGGGAGGTTGGTTTTGGGAGGGTCGATGACGGGGGTGGGCTGTGTTGCGGGTGTGGGAGGTATGAGTCCAAGCAGGAAGATGCAGATGAATGAAACATTGAATTCTAAGGGACTGGTGAAATTCTGATCGACCTGAAACATTAAAGTTGGTGAAAATGAAATAAAATCCACAGATGCTGGAATGTGAATTAAAACGAAAGATGCGGGAAAGTTGAAAAAACAGGTTGAAGAGGAACGGCCTAACGTGGAATAACCTCCTTTGCCACGGGAATACTCCATGTTTTACGCACAGCTTTTGCACTTCAGTTGTCACGTCTCCAGAATGGAGGACCATCGCCTTCCCAAGATTGTGTTATATGGCGAGCTCTCCACTGGCCACCGTGACAGAGGTGCACCAAAGAAAAGGTACAAGTTCTGCCTAAAGAAATCTCTTGGTGCCTGCCACATTGACCACCGCCAGTGGGCTGATATCGCCTCAAACCGTGCATCTTGGCGCCTCACAGTTTGGCGGGCAGCAACCTCCTTTGAAGAAGACCGCAGAGTCCACCTCACTGACAAAAGGCAAAGGAGGAAAAACCCAACACCCAACCCCAACCAACCAATTTTCCCCTGCAGCCGCTGCAACCATGTCTGCCTGTCCCGCATCGGACTTGTCAGCCACAAACGAGCCTGCAGCTGATGTGGACTTTTACCCCCTCCATAAATCTTCGTCCGCGAAGCCAAGCCAAAGATAACACCATGAGTGATTTACAAAGGTACTCATACTGACCCAAGTAAAAACCAAAAGGCAAGATCTTTCAAGAGTTTGCAGTTTATTCTGGGCGTGATTTCTGAGGATTAAGCAGGGATTCTCAACCTTCCCTTCCCAGCCAGATCCCACCTTAAGCAATACCTTACTAATCACAGAGCACCGATGGTATTGAGATGGAAAAAGGTCGAGACCCACTGAGGTAAAGGGTGTTGACGATATTTCCACCAGAGGGCACCAACTGCTCAGTTTTGAAGGTAACAAGAGGATTATAGACAGAATGCAAAATTGGGTGGAGAAGTTCATTCCAGACCAGTGTAAGGTGATACATTTCAGAAAGACAAACCAGAAGGCTGAGTTAATGGTCATTTGCTTACGATTTGGACCTTGGGGTTGCCACACAGGTCAATAGGATATTTAAAAAAGCCTATGGATGCTGGGCTTCATTAATAGGGGGACTGAATTCAGAAGTGGAGAGGTCGTGTTGCAAATCTCTGGTGTTCAGTTCTCGTCACCTCATTATAGGAAGGATGTGGAAGCTGTGGAGAGGGTGCAGAGGAGATTTATCAGGATGTTGCCTGGATTGGGAAATAAGTCTTATGAGGCAAGGTTAGCAGAGCTGGGACTTTTCTCTTTGGAGCAAAGAAGGATGAGAGGAGGCATCATAGAGTCGACAAGATTATGGTGGATAGACAGCACCTGTTCCCCAGGGCAGGAATAGCCTCCCTTTCATCTCAAACCATCTTCCTAATCTCTCTTGAAAACCACAGCTCTCTTGAGTATTTGGCTGCCTTTTATCCTAACAGGAATATAAAGATTCTGCACCTCAAAATCTCACCTTTAAATGATCTCCAAGTCCCCTCTACGTCCTTCCCATAAAACAAATCAGCACAAACCACTCTTCGGAAATCCCTTCTCATTCCATCAAATCTGACTTTCCCCCACTCAAAAAACTTAATCGTCGGACCAGACCTATCCATCTCCATAATTCTTCTTCTTTGGCTTGGCTTAGCAGACGAAGATTTATGGAGGGGTATGTCCACGTCTGCTGCAGGCTCGTTGGCGACTGACAAGTCCGATGCGGGACAGACAGGCATGGTTGCAGCGGTTGCAAGGGAAAATTGGTTGGTTGGGGTTGGGTGTTGGGTTTTTCCTCCTTTGTCTTTTGTCAGTGAGGTGGGCTCTGCGGTCTTCTTCAAAGGAGGTTGCTGCCCGCCGAACTGTGAGGCGCCAAGATGCACGATTGGAGGCGATATCAGCCCACTGGCGGTGGTCAATGTGGCAGGCATCAAGAGATTTCTTTAAGCAGTCCTTGTACCTCTTCTTTGGTGCACATCTGTCTCGGTGGCCAGTGGAGAGCTCGCCATAGAACACGATCTTGGGAAGGCGATGGTCCTCCATTCTGGAGACGTGACCCACCCAGCGCAGTTGGGTCTTCAGCAGTGTGGATTCGATGCTTGCGGACTCTGCCAGCTCGAGTACTTCGATGTTGGTGATGAAGTCATTCCAATGAATGATGAGGATGGACCGGAGACAGCGCTGATGGAAGCATTCTAGGAGCCGTAGGTGATGCCGGTAAAGGATCCAACATTCAGAGCCGAACAGGAGCGTGGGTATGACAATGGCTCTGTACACACTGATCTTTGTGTGTTTCTTCAGGTGATTGTTGTTCCAGACTCTTTTGTGTAGTCTTCCAAAGGCGCTATTTGCCTTGGTGAGTCTGTTGTCTATCTCTTTGTCGATCCTTGCATCAGATGAAATGGTGCAGCTGAGGTAGGTAAACTGGTTGACTGTTTTGAGTTCTGTGTGCCCATAATTAAGCTGAAACTAATGGTAGCATGATCACTGGACCCAAAGTGCTCCACAACACACACCTCAGTCACCTGCCCTATTTCATTCCCCAACAGTAGATCCAACACTGTCCCCTCTCTAATGGGTACCTCAACATATTGCCACCAAAAGCTATCCTGCACACATTTTACAAATTCTAAGCCATCCAGCCCTTTCACTGAATGCGTCTCCCAATGTAGATTAGGAAAATTAAAATCCCCCACTAACACAACCCTGTTCTTATTGCACATCTCAGCTATTTCCTTACATGTTTACTCCTCTAGTTCTCACTCCCCACTAAGTGGTTTATAATACACCCCTATAATTGTAACCTTGTGGAGGTGCACATCCTCATGGCGAACTGGCCCCACTCGTACCGCCGCACTGGCGGAGCAGCCGCAAGAAAATGGAGCCATTGGGGGACATCCGTGCCTTGTGGTTTAGGCCAGGGTTGCGCCTCGGGTGAGCGTGGTGATGTCACCGCCGATGCAGGAGCAGAGCTCAGCCACACTTAAAGGTTGAATAAACAGTTCATTTGAAACCTCCAACATGGTCGTGGTGTGTTTCAATCTGTGTAGCAGTCACTACATTGGTGACCCCAGCGAGCCCAGACGGTTGTCTGGCCTCCAGAGATGGATTCTGCAGCAATCAACGTGGTCGGGGTAAAATTTCCCCCCCCCCCCCCCTTTCTGGATGCATTGCCCATACATTTAGTTCGGGCAGGCAGAAGCGCAGTTTTGCCTCCGACGCATCATATCAGACACCACAATGTTCTACCACATCATGAGCGTGCTTGAAGAAGAAACCGCAGCTAGGGTGGACGACCTCATCCACGACCCACCGGGGGAAGGTAAATACCTCACACTCTGAAGCCTCCTCTTCAGCACCTTTGGCCTCTTCCGGCGGCAGCGTGCCACCGGGCTCCTGCACCTGGATGGTCTGGGTGAGGGAACCCCATCTGCCCTCATGGATGAAATGCTGGCACTAGCAGAGGGCCACAGACCCAGCTTGATGTTCAAACAGACTTTCCTCAAACAGATGCCTGAAGACATCCAACTCCTGCTGGCAGATGAGGATTTCTCAGATCCACACAGAGTCGCAGCCTGCGCGGACATGCTCTGGTGGACCAAGCAAGAAAATGAGGCCGCCCTCAGTCAGGTCACCTGCCCACGACCCAGCGGCCGCAGGCACCCCCCAAGCACAAACCGGAAGAACACCACCCCACCTGGTGTTTCTACCATCAATGCTGGGGGGCCCAAGCCTGTAAGTGCAGGTAGCCCTGTTCGTTTCAGGGAAATGACCCGGCCAGCCACCATTAATGGCTGTGACGGCTGGCCGCATGAACAGCCTCCTGCATGTGACTGACAAGTCTAGTGGCTGATGTTTCCTGGTAGACACTGGAGCAGAACTGAGCATGCTCCCCCTGACTGCCCTCAAGACCCACACCCATGCACGGGGCTCAACCCTACAGGCGGCCAATAGATCCTCCATCTAAACTTTTAGTACATGCAGTGCACAGATGCAGATCTGCAAGGACAGTTTCCGTTGAAAGTTTGTACTGGCCTCGGTGGGCACAGAGCTGCTGGGAACCAATTTCCTCCGGGCACACAGCCTGTTAGTGGACATCAAAGGCAAGTGGTTGGTACAAGCCCGCACCTTCCAATCTGTCCGCCTTGACTCCACAGACACTTGCAGCCTGGGAATAGCTTCCATCAGCACTCCCAAGGATGAGTATTCTTGCATGCTTGATGCGTTCCCCTCCATCCTGCAGCTCCAATTTACTTCTGCCATGCCCCAACATGGGGTCCAACACCACATTTCGATCCAAGGACCCCCCTCCATGCAAAGCCAGGGTGTTTCCCCCTGAGAAGCTGCAACTGGCAAAGGAGTTCTCCTGATTGCAGGAGCTGGGGATCATCCACAGGTTGGATAGCCCTTTGGCCTCCCCCACCCACATAGTCCCAAAGGCTTCTGGGAGTTGGCACCCATACGGGGACTACCGTCACCACCACGATGCGACCACACTGGACCACCCCATCCTACATATATAGGACTTTATGGCCAATTTGCACGGCGCCCGGGTTTTCTCGAAGGTCAACCTGGTATGGGGTTACCACCAGATCCCGGTCCACCCTGATGACATCGGCAAGACCATGATCATCAACCTGTTTGGCCTCTTCAAGTTCCTATGGATGCCCTTTGGCCTGAAAAATGTGGCCCAGACATTTCAACGCCTGATGGACGTGGTGGGCAGAGACTTGGACTTCATGTTTATCTATCTCGACGACATCCTCATCACCAACCGAGACCATGATGAACACAAGGTCCATCTCCTTGCGCTATTCACCCGTCTGGCAAGAGTTTGACCTCATGGTCAATGTGGCCAAATGCCAGTTCAGCAAGCAGTCCCTGCAATTCCTGGGCCATACCATCTCTACGGACAGAGTTGCCCCGGAACTGGAGAAGGTTGCAGCTGTATGCCAGTTTCCAAAGCCCGACATCCTCAAAGATCTACGTTGGCCGGCATGGTCAACGTTTACCACCGGTTCATCCCGGTGGCGGCTCATATCATGCGGCTGTTGTTCACACTGATCACCATCAAGAACAAAACCCTGGAATGGATGGAAGAGGCTGAGAATGCTTTCATTGCGACGAAGGACACCCTGGCAAGCGCCACCCTACTAGTTCACCTGCAGCCGAATGCCCAAACCGTACTCTCAGTGGATGTGTCAGCCACGGCCGACAGGGTTGCCCTGGAGCAATTAGTCAACGGCCAGTGGTGCCTGCTTGCCTTCTTCAGCAAGCATCTCCACTCCCCGGAACTGAAATACAGCACCTTCGGCAGGGAACTCCTGGCCCTGTACCTGGCCATCAGACACTTTTGGTACTTCCTGGGGTGAAGGCCATTCACACTGACCACAAACCGCTCACTCAGGCCCTTGCCATGTCCAAAGATCCATGGTTGGCGTGCCAGCAGCGGCATCTGTCCTACGTATCGGAGTTCACCACCGACATCCAACACCAAGAGGGTAAGGACAATGTCGTTGCAGATGCATTCACAAGGCCCACCATCCACAGCCTCAACCCCGGCCTGGATTATGCCCAGCTAGCGCAGGTACAGAGGGAGATGAGGAAACACAGGCCTTCCACACCACCATCACTGGCCTCCAGCTCCAAGACCTCACACTGCCAGACAGCCCTGACATGCTGCTCTGCGACATCAACACCGGCTCGCTATACCCAGTAATCCAACTGAATTGGAGACCTCAAGCTTTCAGCATGGTCCACGACTTGGCTCACCCCTCGATCAAGAGCTCGGTTCGCATGGTGGCTGAACGGTTCGTGTGGCACGGCCTCAAGATAGCCCAGATGGTGAGAAACTGCACTCAGTGTCAGACCTCCAAGGTTCAGCACCATGTAAAGGCCCCAGCACAGCAGCTTGATTCCACTTTCAAGAGCACACATGTCAAACTCTGGCCCGCGGGCCAAATTATAATTATATTTGGCCCGCAAGATCATATTAAATATATATTAGAGTTGTCCCGCTGGCCGCCACGCCAGTATAGCGCATGCACACTGAAGGTGAAAATGAAGACGCCGGAGGTGTGGAGGGATCTCAGAGTCCCGAATCCCGGGGATCGGAGCGCCGCACTCTGCCCGCCCGGCTCCCGGACACACAGACGCGGCTGGAGTTGGGGACCATCCTCTCTGGGTCTGCGCTTCAGTGGCGACGCCGGACCGAATGTCTCGTTGGCGATGCCTTCCCCCTCGCTCCGGGCGTGGCGGACCCTGCCTCCCTCTCCTTTTGTTGGAGACGAGCCCGGCGCCGTGAGATCGCAGTTTAATCCCTCTCCAACCATGGGAGGGGGGTGGGAGCAATGCGCTCTTCTCAACCAATTCCTCCACCGTCCCGGACGCCGGCGTTTCAACGGGGGGTTCAGGTGCCTTCATCAGGCGACCGACCTGTTGGTCCAAGACAAGTGGAGAGCGTACAAACTCCACACAGACAGCACCTGAACTTGGGTGAACGTGGAACTGCGACCCCACATTCCACATCAGGACTGTGTGTAAGATTGGGAGCAGTGAGACGGAAGCTTATTTTGTTCCTGTGATTTAAGCCTTTCTTGGGGTGGGGGGGGTCCTTCTCTGACCACTTGCCTAACAATTAACCTAATCAGATGTGGAGTTACCACATACAACAGTTCTCAACCTTTTTCTTTCCACTCGCGTCCCTGTGCCATTGGTGCTCTGTAATTAGTAAGGGATTGCTTAAGGTGGTCTGTGGGTGGGAAGAAAAAGTTTGAAGACCACTGCTTTAATCATCCCTCATTGACTCATCATGTGCACGGTTTCAGAACGCTAAAGGAAATGGGCCAATGACAATTTTTCTCAAGCAAAATATTTCAGTAACAATTGGGTCTAGAGCAGTGATTCTCACCCTTTCCTTCCCACTCACATCCCACCTTAAGCAATCCCTTATTAATTACAGAGTTCTGATGGCATAGGGCACACATGTCAAACTCTGGCCCGCGGGCCAAATTTGGCCCGTGATATAATTATATTTGGCCCGCAAGATCATTTCAAAAATGTATTAGAGGTGGCCTGCTGACCGCCGCGCCAGTATAGCGCATGCACAGTAATACAACAAATCCCAGAATGCATTGGCGTCAGCCTGCTAATCGCCCCCACCTCCTCTGTTTACGTTGCAGGGTCTCACTGTGGACTCTGGTTTTGGGGCCCGGCCGGTGTCAGGGGAAGCCAAGGCCGCTTCCCAGCGCCCGGAACCGGAGGCCTCGGGCCTGACCTCGCCAGGACCGTTGCCCACTCCCCCTCCCTGCCGCAGGCCGACCCGCGACTCACGGTGATGGGGCCGCTGATCCGCCGAGATGCCGCCCTGCAGCGAGAGCCAATGCCCCAGCACTGTCGTTGTCCAACCCGATCGCCCGCAAACCCTGCCCTCCCGCACACAGGCCTGAGTAAGTATTATGAACTTTAATCTAAGGATAAAACGATCTTCCAATAGTTTCATGTCACAGTGATAAATATATTCCTGGTTAAAAATGGTCCTGTACCTGGTTACAAGCTCATTAGGCATAAAACTTGAAAAGTGTGTAAATCAAAGGATATCTGTACCAATGGAAAAAGGGCATGGCAAATAACCCTGCTAGAGTTCATGCCCACAATCAGTCACCCATTTGATTGTTTCAGGAATCATGTTATTCTCCCACATTCTCAATAGCCCTCAGATTTTACTATTCGACAGCACACTAGCAACATTTGACAAATCCTCTATAGAGAAATATTATTTATTGAATATTTTATTTCTCATTTGTTAATGCTTCTGGAAAGAGTTTATCCAAAACTATTATTAAACATTTATTTTAATAAGAAAAAGTTTAACATTACATATGTTGAAAGAAGAGAAAACATGCAGACGTTGTTGAAAATTTTCAATAAATATTTAGTTCGGCCCTCGACTTAGTCCAAGTTTTTAATTTTGGCCCTCCGTGAATTTGAGTTTGACACCCCTGGTCAAGAGGTTCAAGCACGTACATATTGACATCGTGAGCCCCCTGCTGGTGTCCAGGGACGCCGGCAATTTGTTGACAGTGGTTGATCGTGCGACAAGGTGGCCAGAAGCCATCCTACTGAGAGACACTTCCTCTAAGTCCTACGCCAGGAACCTACTCGCCCACTGGATCACCAGGTTCGGGGTCCCAGCGCACATGATAAGTGATAGGGGTGCCCAGTTCACATCCGCCCTCTGGTCACAGATGGCAAACCTCTTGAGGATCAAGCTCCACCACACCACCGCATACCATCCCCAAGCCAACGGCCTAGTGGAGCGTTTCAACCGGCACCTAAAGTCGGCCCTCATGGCTCACTCTCTGGTCCCAACTGGATGGATGAATTACCCTGGGTCCTGCTCGGCATCAGAATGGCTCCGAAAGAAGACCTACAGGTATTGTCTGTGGAGTTAGTCTATGGTGCACCGCTGTCACTACCTGGGGATTTCTTCGGCCCGAGTATTGGTTCCATGACCAAGAGTCAGACCTTGCTGGCAGACTTACAAGGTAAACTCGCCTCATTAGCACCCCCACAACTAATCCACCACAGCAACCGCCCATCCTGCATCCCTAAAGAGCTGGCAAAGGCCGATTTCGTTTTTGTCTAGCGAGGCCCACACACCGCACCCCTGCAGCGCCCCTACAAAGGCCCCTACAAAGTCCTGCATCGCTCAGGCAAGACATTCACCCTGGACATCGGGGGCAAGGGGGAGCTATTCACAGTCGACAGACTCAAGGCGTCACACCTGGACCTTAGCCAGCCAGTACTGACAGCCTGGCCAAAACAACGAGATTGGCCGCTGAAGCGGCAAGACGTGTAAGCTGGTTCTGGGGTAGGGTTGTGTGGTGGCGCACATCCTCGTGGCGAAACAGCCCCACTTGTACTGCCGCACCGGCAGGGCAGCTGCAAGAAAATGGCGCCATTGGTGGACCTCCGTGCCTCGTGGTTTAGGCCAGGGCACGCACCTTGGGTGAGCGTGATGACATCACCACCGACATAGGGCGGAGTTCACGCCACCCTTAAAGGGGCGCATGCGAAGTTTGAATGAACAGTTCACTTGAAGCCTCCAGCATGATTGTGGTGCGTTTCATTCTGTGTAGCAGTCATAACAACCTCACCTTTTCTATATTTTAATTCCACCCACAATGCCTCCCTTGATGAGCCCTCCAATCTATCTTGCATCAGTACTGCTGTAATATTTTCCCTGATAAGTATGCCACACCCCCCTTCCCCTTCCAATTCTATCTCACCTAAAGCAGCAAAATCACGGAATATTTAACTGCCAGTCACATCCCTCCTGCAACCATATCTCACTAATCATCACCACATCATGCTGCCGTGTCTATCCACACGTTCAGCTCATCCATCTTCCTTACAACACTCCTTGCATTGAAGTAAATGCATTTCAGAGATTTCTTACATCTTACCTTTTGCCTATCCCCTCCTTACTGTCCACACAATTATTTGTTACCATCCTCCCTCCCCATCAAAGCATCTATCCCTTTCCTCCTTGATCATCTGCCTTTCCACCCCCAAATTTTGTCCTCATTTTCTCTTTGGCGACAAACCTTCTCTCTGCTGCCTCCCTTACATGGACCCCTTCCCCCAACTATACTAGTTTAAAGCCCCCTTAGCAGCCCTCACAAACACCCCTGCCAAGATCCTGGTCCCTCTGGGATTCAGATGCAACCCATCCGTTCGGTACAGGTCCCTCCTTCCCCAGAATTGGTCCCAGAGATCCAAGAATCCCTGCCTCCTACTCCTGCCCTTTAGCCACACATTCACCCTCCATCTGATTCTATTTTTGCCCTCACTATCATGCAGTATGGGAAGTAATCCAGAAATGACCCCCTTTGCAGTCCTTCGTCTTAGCTCCCTACCTAACTCCCTATGTTCACTTTTTAAAACCCCTCTCTTCATCCCGATGTCGTCGGTACCAACATGGACCTCAACCTCTGGTTCATGACTCTCCCCCTTTAGGATGTCATGAACATGCAAAGTTCATGGCACCAGGGAGGCAGACCACATTCCAGTTTCCTTTATCATATCCACAGAATCCTCTATCTGTCCTCCTGACCATCGAATCCCCTATAACTACTGCCCTCCTCTTCATTTCCCTACCCTTCTGGGCAACAGAGGCTGACCTTGTGCCAGAGGTACAGCCACCGATGCCTTCCCCAGTCTGACTGTACCCCTCAAGGAGGAGTACCAATTGTTGAGGACAATGGCTCAGGGGCTCTCTCTTGAACCTGACCCTTCTTCCTAACTGTAACCCACTGATCCTCCTCCCATGGCCCTGGTGAGACCACCTGGCTATAACTCCTATCTATGACAACCTCACTCTCCCTAACCAGAGTGAGGTCATCAAGCTGCAGCTCCAATTTCTTAACAGTCCCTGAGACACTACAGGTCAGCACACCTAGTGCAGACGTGGATGTCTGGGAGGCTAGAAGAGTCCAGGACCTCCCACATCTGACACTGAGAGCAGCAAACTGCTCTCACACACATCCCATCTCTCTCCCCCTCACCTTATAAAGAGAAAAAAAAGCTATATATTACATGTGACACACCAGATGACAAGTTTACAAAGTGAAAGGTGTTACTTTGCAGACCAGCATCATTAGAAATTCACCATGATAGTGTTATTTTAAAACAATATGTTTATTATTAATAATTAATATTAATATAACATCTTACTTAAATATACTCCAACTATGTGTGAATATGTGTGTGTGTGAATAAATGCAAATTATTACAGCTTAGGCACAATTCTGGAAAGTTATTTCCAAAATTCAGTCTTAGAAATCCTATGTTTAACCTCAGACTTTTAAACTGATGCTCAGAAGTAATTACAAATGAGGTGAGAGACTGCATGATCAGACTACTGAAAACTCACAAATCCTTGACGAGTTCCTTCCAGAGAAATGTCCTTTCCCCTCTTCCTTGCATAGGAGAAACAAAATATGTGACTTCCACGATGCTTCCAAAACCCAGGCACGGGTCAGTCGAAATGACCATCACAATGCACATGATCCAATACAAGAATTCTAATGTCTCTTTTACCCAGATATGGGTAAAAAAATTACCATTACAATTGTTATGGTGGTTCAATAATACCCCTGACAAGGAGAATCAGCAGAATTGTCCATTTCATACAGAGTCATTCCCCCTAAACTCACATTCCACCTTAAGCAATCTCTATGTCATAAGTGCTCTGTGATTAGTAAGGGATTGCTTAAGGTGGTGTGTGAGTGGAAAGAAAAAGGTTTGAAAACCATTGTTTTAATTGTCCCTAATTGTCTTGTTATGTGCATGGTTTCAGAACTCCAATGGAAACGAGCAAATGACAATTTTTCTCAAACAAAATTTTTCAGTAATAATTGAGTCTAAAGCAGTGGTTCTTAACCTTTCCATCCACCCTCATGGTACAGGGATTGCTGAAGATGGAATGTGATCTTGGGGGTTTGAAAACTGCTGCTCTAAACCTTGAGTCACAGAATTAATCATTCTTTGGAATGTCCCTGGAGCATTTTCCATTCCAAATGGTAAAACTTTGTATTCATATAAACCTGACGAGGTCACAAATGCAGAAATTTGCCTACCTGTGTCTGTTAAGGGAACACTCCAGTAACCTTTTAATAAGACCATCTTTGGAAGAAACCTAGCCTTTCCAACCTTGTCCATACAATCATTCACCCTAGAGATAGGATATACTTTAGTCTTTGTTTATGCATTAACATTTCTAACCATCCTATCTAATTTAGGCAGCAGAATACAAGGTGAACTCCAATCTAAGGAAGAATGTCTACTAGTATCATTCTTTAACATGGATTCTATCTCTTGATCTACCAGTTTACATTTTACAACATTCATTCGATATAGATGCTGTTTGACAGATTTTTTATCTCCAACATAAACATCATGACAAGTTATTTGGAAAGACAGGGATTGATTCGGAGTAGTCAGCATGGTTTTGTAAGTGATAGATCATGTTTAACAAATCTTATAGAGTTTTTTGAGGTGGTTACTGTAACAGAGTTCTGTGTTGTTCCTCTCTGTAAGAAACATGAGACAACTTCAAATTTTGTGCTCTCTCTCTCTCTCTCTCTCTCTCTCTCTCTCTCTCTCTCTCTCTCTCTCTCTCTCTCTCTCTCTCTCTCTCTCTCTCTCTCTCTCTCTCTCTCTCTCTCTCAAAGATCTTTTGGCTTCAGTTTACCAAACAAACTGAATTTTGTTTATGATCTTTGGTTCGGTTGAGATCGAAGTTTTGTGAGTCTTATGTTTTGTGTTTGTTTTGTGTCTAAGTTGTTCTGTGGGCTGGTTGGAAATATAAAACTTTGATTATGTATGTTATATTTAGGCTGGGGAATGTATTAGTTTTACACTGTTATAGAAATTTGCATAGTAACCAGTGGGCATTGTTATAAAATGAGGGATTTTGAATTACAGTTTGAAGGTGAATTTTTGTTAATAAAGTAATTGTTCATCTTTACCCCTGTGTGATATGCCTTCTTTGTGTTTGCTGGTTTGATCTTGTAACATAATTTGGGGTCATCATCCGGGATCAAACCAATTTGGAAGCTTTAGGGATGATTGACTTGTGCTTAGTTATCAGTCATCTGAGTTTGACTCAACCTCCAGCTTAAAATTAAAAATAAACGGTGAGTGTATAAATCACCAGCAGAAAAACCAGCAACTATGAATATTGACCAGTTCATAGCTAACCCTTCAGTGGTTAATTTAAAAATGGCTAAAAAGTCAAAACTGATGGTTATAGTTGGCAAGTTAAAACTTCTTACAGTAAGAAATAGGATGAAATAAAAGGAAATTGCCCGAAAGATTGTTAAGCACAATGTAGGAAAGGGGGTATTTGAAGAAGCTGCATTAGAACAGTTTCCAAAGGAGAAAACTTCAAGTAAAGTTGGCTTTGAGAAAACTAGAGATAGAGGAAAAGAGAGAGGCAGAAAGGAAAGCCGAACAGGAAGCAGTAAGGCAGGCAGAAAGGGAAGAGATAGAGGAAAAAGAGAGGCAGAAAAACAGCTGAATGAAAAGCAGTAAGGGAGGCAGAAATGGAGGAGAGAGAGAAAGAATGGAAGCATGAGCTAGAACTAGCTAAATTAAAGCTGTCCCGAATGCAAGGAGAGGGAGAAGCCCAAAACCCAAGTGCTGGTCAGGAGGAGAGGTTTCTGGTCAGTAGAGAAGTGAGGTTAGTTCCTCCATTTGAGGAAGCTGAAATAGACCAGTATTTCCAGCATTTTGAGAAAGTCGCTGTAAATTTAAAATGGCCACCAGACCAGTGGTCACTCCTGCTACAAAGTGTTCTTAAAGGAAAAGCCCAACAGCTGTATTCATGTCTCACAGTACAACAAGCAGCTGATTACGAATTTGTAAAGCAGGCTATACTCTGATCTTATTAACTAGTCCCAGAGGCTTATAGACAAAGGTTCAGGAGTTTAAAAAAAGCAGCAACCCAATCTTACCTGGATTTTGCTTATAGGGAGGTTGTGTGTTTTGATCGGTGGTGTGCCGCCATGAAAGTAGAAAATAACTTTGATTTCTTGAGGGAAATCATTCTGATTGAGGAGATTAAAAATTGTGTTGCTGACGATATTCAAGTTTACTTGGTAGAGAAATACTTTCAAAGGAATACTGCTGATAATCCAAGTAGACTAGAAGGAAAATCTAGAAGTGAGGTTAAAGGAAGAGAGGAAGAGAAATGGGTGAAGGAAAAATTTTCAAGTGTTATCGAGGTTTCATTTCGTTTAAAGAAGGATCCAATCAAGTGCCAGTTAAAATCCTGCGGGATACTGGAGCAGCCCAATCGCTTGTATTAGAAATGTTTTGAATTTTGGTGAGGAGACCGATACTGGAGATGTGAATTTAATTGAAGGCTTTGGTGGTGAAGCAGAGCCTATATCTTTGCATAGAATAGTGATGAAATCAGACTTAGTTAATGGCCCAGTTACGATAGGGATAAGATCAAGTCTGCTGGTGGATGGAGTTTCTCTTTTGTTACGAAATGGTTTAGCAGAGGGTAAAACTCACACCTTGTGAAACTCACAAGTAAGCCATTGGTTTATGAGTCCAAAAAGGATTTGGAAATCTACCCTGCATGTGCCATTACTAGAGCCATGTCTAGAAAAAAGTAGAGAAAGTCTGTGATGATCCTGTAGTGGAGACCAGCATTGAGGACAAACCTAAGGATCCAGCTTTGCTGTTGACAAGAGAAGAATTAATAGCCAGACAAAAGCATGATCCTGATCTTGCTGGGATAAGAGATAAGATTTTGTCTAAGCAGGAAATTGAAACTGTGCCAGTAGGTTACTTTGTTCAAGATGATGAGAAAGTGGAGACCACAAGTGATACCTGCCAGTGAAATCTGGGTGGTAATAAGGCAAGTTGTACTTTCCAAAACTTACAAGAATGAAATATTAAAGTTGGCTCAAAGTACACTTTTAGGAGGTCATTTTGGAGTGAAGAAGATGGTAGAAAAGAAAGGAAACAGTTTTATTAGCCAAAATTAAGAAAGGATGTTGTGAACTTTTGTAGAACCTGTCACACTTGTCAACTGGTGGACAAGCCTAATCGAGGACCACCAGTGGCATCTTTACAACCCAAACATGCTTTCGGGGAGCCCTTCTCAAAATAGATAGTGGATTGTGTTGGCCCATTGCCAAAAACCAAAGCAGGAAATGATATTTGTTAACACTCATGTGCACAGCTTCAAGGTTTCCAGAGGCTATTCCCCTGAGAAAGATTAAAGTGAAGACGATTGTGAAGGCTATGCTAAAATTTTCCACACTGTTTGGCCTACCAAGGGAAATTCACTCGGACCAAGGGAGTAATTTTATGTCTGGAATATTTCAACAGGTGGTGTATGAATTGGGAGCCCATCAATTTGTGTCATCTGCCTATCATCCTGAAAGTCAAAAGGCCTTGGAAAGGTTCTATTTAACTGTGAAAAATATGATGAGGGCTTATTGCATGGAAAATAATAAGGATTAGGGTGAAGGAATCCATTTGTTATTGTTTGCTGTTAGAGAGGCAACTCAGGAGTTTCTTGGCTTTAGTCCATTTGAGTTGGTGTTTGGTCATGAAGTCAGGGGTCCATTACTATTGTTGAAGGAACAGTGGATACATAATGATATACAATCATATCTGTTGGATTATGTTTTCAAATTTAAAAACAGATTACATCAGGCTTGCAAGATGGCAAGGAAAAATTTTAAAACTGCTCAGGGAAAAGTGAAAATTCGATTTGATCAAAAAGCAAAAATTAGGGACATTAAACCTGGCGACAAAGTATTGGTTCTGTTTCCAATGCAGTCAAACCCTTTGAGAGCTCAGTTTTCAGGACCATATAAGGTGAAATCAAAAATTAACCAGGTCACCTATGTCATTGAGACGCCTGATCATCGAAGAGAGACATAGGTTTGTCATGTGAACATGCTTAAACCATACTTTGAGAAAATGACTGAGGAGGAGACTAGGATTCCAACCAAGGTGCTAGTTATATATGAAAGTAAAGAGGAGATAAGTTTCATAGAAGGTCATGGAGCACAGAAAGAGATAAGCCCCAGGCTGGAAAATTCTTTAGTTTTGCAAAACTTAGAAGCCAAGTTAATGCATTTGACTAAATCAGAAAGGGAAGAAATGAAGACATTACTTATGAAATTTAAAGATATATTGCCAGATGTTCCAAGAAGAACTATTGTGGCTTGTCATGATGTGGAGGACAGTGATGCTAAGCCTATTAAGCAGCATCCTTACCGAATTAATTAGGAAAAGAGCAAATTGTTGGATCAAGAGGTGGACTACATGCTCAAAAATGACATAACCTGAAAATCAAATTCAAATTGGAGTTCACCCTGTGTTCTGGTGCCTAAGCCAGATAACTCAATTAGGTTTTGTACAGATTATCGAAAGGTAAACATGGTGACAAAGACTGATGTGTTCCCTATTCCCAGAATAGATGATTGTATAGATAAGGTGGGGAAGGCTAAGTTTCTTACAAAGATTGATCTTTAAAAGGATACTGGTGTTTTCCTTTGACAGAGAAAGGCAGGGAAATTTCTGCATTTGTTACACCTTTGGGATTGTATGAGAATAACGTTATGCCTTTCTGGATGAAAAATGCACCTGGCACATTTCAGAGAATGATTAATGCAGTCTTTTTTTTTTAAATTTTTTATTTTTCACACCATAAATCACATTAGCCATGATATACACTATTTCTTTTTCACACATATACAGTGACTTTTTCTCCCCCCCCCCTCTCCTCCCAAGCCACCCCCCCCACTCCCCCCTCTCATCTATTTTAGGTATACAATCTAGGTTGCATTAAGCCAGTCAGACAATGTTGTCATTCAACAAAAATACACCAGAGATTCTACTGAGTCCATTCTTTTCTTTCCTTCTCCTTCCATCAACTTAGGTAATGTTTGTCCCCGGTAGGTTTTCGCTATTGTATTTAATGTAAGGCTCCTATACTTGTTCGAATATTTCAATATTATTTCTTAACCTATATGTAATTTTTTCTAATGGAATACATTTATTCATTTAAATTTAGTAGTTTCTTCCTTTTAATTTGGTTATGTATTCCATTAATATTTAAAGTCATATAGTTCAGCGTAGCCCTTTTATATTTTGTTTATCTTCTCTTTCCGTTTTTCCATCATTACCTTTCCTCCTTTTCCATTTCTGTTTTCTTATTTTCTTTTTTTTTTAATTTTTTATTTTTCACACCATAAATCACATTAGCCATGATATACACTATTTCTTTTTCACACATATACATGACTTTTTCTCCCACCCCCCCCACTTCCTCCCAAACCACCCCCCCACCCCCCCTCTCATCCTTTTTAGGTATACAATCTAGGTTGCATTAAGCCAGTCAGACAATGTTGTCATTCAACAAAAATACACCAGAAATTCGACTGAGTCCATTCTTTTCTTTCCTTCTCCTTCCATCAACTTAGGTAATGTTTGTCCCCGGTAGGTTTTCGCTATTGTATTTAATGTAAGGCTCCTATACTTGTTCGAATATTTCAATATTATTTCTTAACCTATATGTTATTTTTTCTAATGGAATACATTTATTCATTTAAATTTAGTAGTTTCTTCCTTTTAATTTGGTTATGTATTCCATTAATATTTAAAGACATATAGTTCAGCGTAGCCCTTTTATATTTTGTTTATCTTCTCTTTCCGTTTTTCCATCATTACCTTTCCTCCTTTTCCATTTCTGTTTTCTTATTTTCAACTCTTTATAAGACAACATTCCTACAACATCCAACATTTTCCTTATTCTCCTATTTCTATCTTATTTATCCCCAATCTCCCCTTCACCTCCTGAGTTGTCCTTTATCCCTTGTCGGACAACCACATCTCCCCTCTCCATTTGGATTTGCGAATCCACTCGCAAGCGTCAACTGATTTTGCAGTGACCGCTATTTCCCCCCACCCCACCTCCCCCAGAAAAGATTTCACTTTTCATATGTCACAAAGGTCACTCTTTTAATTCCCTCCTTATTCTCTCTATTCCATTACCTTCCCTTATTAATTCTTGTCTATACTATCTATATTTTCCTCTAAGTACAGATACATTCATGTATGCTCATTGTCTCTATTCACTCTTATACCTCTTTACCCGCATACATATCAATCGTGATCATTTTTACTCTCATTACCCGTCTTCATCCCTCAGTCTATTTTTGTCTTTACCCACATACATATCAATCGTGATCATTTTAACTCTCATTACCCGTCTTCCTCCCTCAGTCTATTTTTGTAATTGTTCTGCAAATTTTCGTGCTTCTTCTGGATCCGAGAATAGTCTGTTTTGTTGTCCTGGAATAAATATTTTCAATACCGCTGGATGCTTTAGTATAAATTTATACCCTTTCTTCCATAAAATCGCCTTTGCTGTATTGAACTCTTTTCTCTTCTTTAGGAGTTCAAAACTTATATCTGGGTAAATGAAGATTTTTTGCCCTTTATACTCCAGTGGTTTGTTGCCCTCTCTTACTTTTTCCATTGTCTTCTCCAGTACCTTTTCTCTTGTAGTATATCTTAGGAATTTTACTACAATAGATCTTGGTTTTTGTTGTGGTTGTGGTTTAGAGGCCAATACTCTATGTGCCCTTTCTATTTCCATTTCTTGCTGTAGTTCTGGACATCCTAGGGTCTTAGGGATCCACTCTTTTATAAACTCCCTCATATTCTTGCCTTCTTCATCTTCCTTAAGGCCCACTATCTTTATGTTATTTCTTCTGTTATGGTTTTCCATTGTATCTATTTTTTGAGCTAGTAGTTCTTGTGTCTCTTTAGTTTTTTTATTAGATTTCTCCAATTTCTTTTTTAAGTCTTCTACCTCCATTTCTGCTGCTACTGCCCGCTCTTCCATCTTGTCCATTTTCTTTCCCATTTCTGTTAAGGTCATCTCCATTTTATTTATTTTCTCTTCTGTGTTGTTTATTCTTTTTCTTAAATCCTTAAATTCCTGTGTTTGCCATTCTTTAAATGACTCCATGTATCCTTTAATAAGAGCCAGTATATCCTTTACCTTGCCTTTCTTTTCTTCTTCTATTTCCCTGTACTCTTCCTCTTCCTCTTCTTCTTCCTCTGGGTTGACCATCTGTTGTTTCTTTGGTGCCCTTTCCTCTTCTTCTTTCTTGTTTCTATTGTCTTCTGTGGTCTCTTCTTGCTGCAGGTGTTCTGCAGCTGTCGTTGCCGGCTGTGCGAGATCGGCTCCCCAGCTGGTCCCCCCTCCCGTCGGTGTGTTTTTATTCATTCGCATTGCGCATGCGCGAAGTATCGCGCATGCGCGGTTGCGCACTTTTACTCGGCTCTGCGAGCCATTTTTGTAGTCCATTATTTACCGACCTGAGGGAGCGGGTTTCTCTCTCCGCAGCGGGCCTCTTCGGACAGGTAAGGCCTTCACCTTTTTCCTCCTTTGTCTTCTCTTTCTCTCTTCTTACCGTTGCTTTCGATTTTTCTTTTTTTGTCGCCATCTTCTTTCCACCTTTATACTCACTTTTCTGTAACTTTTATTTCTATGCCTTTGTGTTTTCCTTTGTTTTTCTCGACTTTTCTGGAGAGGGCTGGAGTTCACCGTCCGGCCACTACTCCATCACGTGACTCCTCTGTTTTCTTATTTTCAACTCTTTATAAGACAACATTCCTACAACATCCAACATTTTCCTTATTCTCCTATTTCTATCTTATTTATCCCCAATCTCCCCTTCCCCTCCTGAGTTGTCCTTTATCCCTTGTCGGACAACCACATCTCCCCTCTCCATTTGGATTTGCGAATCCACTCGCAAGCGTCAACTGATTTTGCAGTGACCGCTATTTCCCCTCACCCCGCCCCCCCCAGAAAAGATTTCACTTTTCATATGTCACAAAGGTCACTCTTTTAGTTCCCTCCTTATTCTCTCTATTCCATTACCTTCCCTTATTAATTCTTGTCTATACTATCTATATTTTCCTCTAAGTACAGATACATTCACGTATGCACATTGTCTCTATTCACTCTTATACCTCTTTACCCGCATACATATCAATCGTGATCATTTTTACTCTCATTACCCGTCTTCATCCCTCAGTCTATTTTTGTCTTTACCCACATACATATCAATCGTGATCATTTTAACTCTCATTACCCGTCTTCCTCCCTCAGTCTATTTTTGTAATTGTTCTGCAAATTTTCGTGCTTCTTCTGGATCCGAGAATAGTCTGTTTTGTTGTCCTGGAATAAATATTTTCAATACCGCTGGATGCTTTAGTATAAATTTATACCCTTTCTTCCATAAAATCGCCTTTGCTGTATTGAACTCTTTTCTCTTCTTTAGGCGTTCAAAACTTATATCTGGATAAATGAAGATTTTTTGCCCTTTATACTCCAGTGGTTTGTTGCCCTCTCTTACTTTTTCCATTGTCTTCTCCAGTAACTTTTCTCTTGTAGTATATCTTAGGAATTTTACTACAATAGATCTTGGTTTTTGTTGTGGTTGTGGTTTAGAGGCCAATACTCTATGTGCCCTTTCTATTTCCATTTCTTGCTGTAGTTCTGGACATCCTAGGGTCTTAGGGATCCACTCTTTTATAAACTCCCTCATATTCTTGCCTTCTTCATCTTCCTTAAGGCCCACTATCTTTATGTTATTTCTTCTGTTATAATTTTCCATTGTATCTATTTTTTGAGCTAGTAGTTCTTGTGTCTCTTTAGTTTTTTTATTAGATTCCTCCAATTTCTTTTTTAAGTCTTCTACCTCCATTTCTGCTGCTACTGCCCGCTCTTCCATCTTGTCCATTTTCTTTCCCATTTCTGTTAAGGTCATCTCCATTTTATTCATTTTCTCTTCTGTGTTGTTTATTCTTTTTCTTAAATCCTTAAATTCTTGCGCTTGCCATTCTTTAAATGACTCCATGTATCCTTTAATAAGAGAAAGTATATCCTTTATCTTGCCTTTCTTTTCTTCTTCTATTTCACTGTACTCTTCCTCTTCCTCTTCTTCTTCCTCTGGGTTGGCCATCTGTTGTTTCTTTGGTGCCCTTTCCTTCTCTTCTTTCTTGTTTCTATTGTCTTCTGTGGTCTCTTCTTGCTGCAGGTGTTCTGCAGCTGTCGTTGCCGGCTGTGGAGATCGACTCCCCAGCTGGTCCCCCCTCCCGTCGGTGTGTTTTTTTTCATTCGCATCGCGCATGCGCGAAGTATCGCGCATGCACGGTTGCGCACTTTTACTCGGCTCAGCGAGCCATTTTTGTAGTCCATTATTTACCGACCTGAGGGAGCGGGTTTCTCTCTCCGCAGCGGGCTTCTTCGGACAGGTAAGGCCTACACCTTTTTCCTCCTTTGTCTTCTCTTCCTCTCTTCTTACCGTTGCTTTCGATTTTTCTTTTTTTGTCGCCATCTTCTTTCCACCTTTATACTCACTTTTCTGTAACTTTTATTTCTGTGCCTTTGTGTTTTCCTTTGTTTTTCCCGACTTTTCTGGAGAGGGCTTGAGTTCACCGTCCGGCCACTACTCCATCACGTGACTCCTCTCGATTAATGCAGTCATTCAGGGTTTAGAGCACACAGGAGCCTATATCAATGATTTAGTAATTAGTACGGATACATGGGAAGAACACATGGTTGAATTAGAACAGTTATTTCAAAGACTGGTGGAAACACACCGCACAGTGAATTTGCACAAGAGTAAGTTTGGACATGCCACTGTAATTTATCTGGGTTATGTGTTAGGACAGGGACAGGTGACACCAGTTGGAGCAAAAGTATTGGCTATCACTGTGTTCCCTATCCCCAGTAATAAGAATGCTCTTTGGAGATTTCTAGGTATGATTGGCTACTATCGTAGATTTTGTAAAAACTTTGCAGAAATTGCACTCCCATTAACAAAACTACTTGGAAAGAAATAAAAATTTATCTTGTCAGATGCATGCCAGGAAGTGTTTCTGAAGTTAAAGGCCATTTTATGCCATTAGCCAGTACTTGTGTCCCCTAACTTTGAAAAGCCATTCTCTTTAGCCATGGACACCAGTGACAAAGTGGTTGGTGCTAGGCTGTTACAGAAGAAGGATGGTGATGGAGTAGAACATCCTATTTCATACCTCTCAAAAAAGTTTAATGACCATCAACAAAATTACTCGACCATTGAGAAGGAGTTATTAGTGCTTGTTTTAGCATTGCAACATTTTGATGTGTGTGTGTATCTGTTCAAAAACCATTAATAATATATACTGATCATAATCTATTAGTTATTGTCTAAAATGAAAAATAAGAACAGAGGGTTATTGAACTGGAGCTTAATGTTACAAGAGTATGATTTAATTATTACACATATAAAGGGGATGGGTAATGTAATAGCAGATTGTTTCTCAAGATGTTAATCTGGGTCTTCTTCTTTGGCTTGGCTTCGCGGACGAAGATTTATGGAGGGGGTAAAAAGTCCACGTCAGCTGTAGGCTCGTTTGTGGCTGACAAGTCCGATGCGGGACAGGCAGACACGATTGCAGCGGTTGCAGGGGAAAATTGGTTGGTTGGGGTTGGGTGTTGGGTTTTTCCTCCTTTGCCTTTTGTCAGTGAGGTGGGCTCTGCGGTCTTCTTCAAAGGAGGTTGCTGCCCGCCAAACTGTGAGGCGCCAAGATGCACGGTTTGAGGCGTTATCAGCCCACTGGCGGTGGTCAATGTGGCAGGCACCAAGAGATTTCTTTAGGCAGTCCTTGTACCTTTTCTTTGGTGCACCTCTGTCATGGTGGCCAGTGGAGAGCTCGCCATATAACAGGATCTTGGGAAGGCGATGGTCCTCCATTCTGGAGACGTGACCCATCCAGCGCAGCTGGATCTTCAGCAGCGTGGACTCGATGCTGTCGACCTCTGCCATCTCGAGTACTTCGACGTTAGGGATGTAAGCGCTCCAATGGATGTTGAGGATGGAGCGGAGACAACGCTGGTGGAAGCGTTCTAGGAGCCGTAGGTGGTGCCGGTAGAGGACCCATGATTCGGAGCCGAACAGGAGTGTGGGTATGACAACGGCTCTGTATACGCTTATCTTTGTGAGGTTTTTCAGTTGGTTGTTTTTCCAGACTCTTTTGTGTAGTCTTCCAAAGGCGCTATTTGCCTTGGCGAGTCTGTTGTCTATCTCATTGTCGATCCTTGCATCTGATGAAATGGTGCAGCCGAGATTACACACATAAAGGGGATGGATAATGTAATAGCAGATTGTTTGTCAAGATGTTAATCTGGGTCTTCTTCTTTGGCTTGGCTTTGCGGACGAAGATTTATGGAGGGGGTATAAAGTCCACGAATCTAATCACATACTTACTGTATAAAATGGTGTTTATTTTATTTTATTTATGTAATACATAAATGTTAAAAATTTGTTCTTGTGGACCAATTTTTTTTTAGCAGGGGAGGTGTTACAGTGTTCTGTGTTGTATATTGACCTATGTGTTGTGTGGTTTTATGTTTAAAAGTGAAAGTTTGCCTTAGAGAGCCAAGGTGAAGGTGGACTGTTGAGACCGTGTGAGACGGACTGAGCATGTGCAGAAAATGATCTAAAAATTTCTGGGCGGTGCTGTGGATTGGAAGAAGGCATGAGTCATGGTCTGGAGGACAGTTTAGAATGTTGGGATTTCAAAACGGATGAACATTCCGAAGGCAGCCAGAACAAGCCAGTTGTTCCTCTCTGTGCAGCAACACAAGACAACTTCGAATTTTGTGCTCTCTCTCTCTCTCTCTCTCAAAGATCTTTTGGCTTCAGTTTAACCAACAAACTGAATTTTGTTTATGATTTTTCTGTGGGCTGGTTGGAAATATAACTTAGACTTTAATTACATATGTTATATTTTAGGTTGGGGAATTTATTAGTTTTACACTGTTATAGAAATTTGCATAGTAACCAGTGGGCATTGTTATAAAAGGGGGGATTTTGAATTCAAGTTTGAAGGTGAATTTTTGTTAATAAAGTAATTGTTCATCTTTACCCCTGTGTGATATGCCTTCTTTATGGTTGCTGGTTTGATCTTGAAACATTACTAAAAAGGTTGATGAGGCTGTGGATGTTGTCTATTTGGACTTTAGTAAGGCTTTTGATAAGGATCCCCAGAAGAGGTTAATAAGGAAGTTGGAAGCATTGGGTATTAATAAATTAGTGAAATAGTTTCAACAATGGTTGGATGGGAGATGCCAGAGATTAGTGGGTGGAAAATTGTTTGTTGAATTGGAGGCCAGTGATGAGTGGAGTGCCTCAGGGATCGGTACTGGGTCCACTGCTGTTTATCATATATATTAACGATCTAGAGGATAGGGTGGTAAATCAGTGTTGTGGACAGTGAGGAAGATTATTAAATCTTACAGGGTGATATAGGACAGTTAGAAGAGTGGGATGAAGGATGGCAGATGGAGTTTAATACTGAGAAGTGTGTGGTGCTATATTTTGGTAGGACTAATTAAAATAGGACATACACGGTGGACAATTGAGGAGTGCAGTGGAACAAGGGATTTAGGAGTCATGATACATAATTCCCTGGAAGTTGAATCACATGTGGATAGGGTGGTGAAGAAGGCATTTAGTATGTTGGCTTTCATAAATCAGAGTATAGAATTCAGGAGTTGGGATGTTATGTTGAAATTGTATAAGGCATGAGTGAGGCCAAATTTGGAATATTGTGTGTAGTTTTGTTTGCCGAGTTACAGGAAGGATATAAACAGTATAGAGAGAGTGCAGAGGAGGATTACAAGAATGTTGCCAGGGTTTCAGGTTTTGAGTTACAGGGAAAGGTTGAAAAGGCTGAAACCTTATTCCCTGGAGTGTAAAAGATTGAGGGTGATTTGATAGGGGTATTCAAAATTATAAGGGGGACAGATAGAGTCAATGTGGATCGGCTTTTTCCACTGCGAGTGGGGGAGATTCAAACAAGAGGGCATGGATTGAGAGTAAAAGGGGAAAAGTTTAGGGAAAACATGAGGGGGAATTTCTTCATGCAGAGGGTGGTGGGGATATGGAATCAACTTCCGGCAGTGGTGGGAGAAGCGAGATCAATGTTAATATTCAAGGAAAGTTTGGATAGGTATATGGACGGGGGAGATATGGAGGGTTATGGACCAAACGCGTGTCAGTGGGACTAGGTGGGAGGTAATGTTTGGCATGGAGTAGTAGGGCTGAACTGGGCTGTTTCTGCACTGTAAATGGTTATATTAGGTACATCTGAAAACAGGTTCCAAAATTTTAAAAGTAGCTGATCCATTTGCTCCTTTTCCTGCACCGAAGATGAGCCAACATAGCATCCAAATTCTGCAAAATACTCGAATTAGACAGACGAACTGGAACAATGTTTTGTTTAAAGTGACCCTTACATGAATCAGCTGTTCCCTAGACTCTTTTGTTCCATCAATAACCTTTACTGCTGGTGAAGGATGTTCCTTGCTGAAATACAAGTTCTCAAAATAAGGTGTTGGCAACTCTATGTTTTACATCTCCGGTCATGTGTTCGAACCAGTGTTGGATTAAGGTAATGTGGGGCCTGTCGCATTTATTTAAAAGGGGCCCTAAATTGTGCTGGCTGGCGCAGATCATTCTATGTTCATTCATTACCAGTGGCATATCTAGGGAACATGGCGCCTATGGCAAGCCCTGAAATGTCCACCCCCCCTGTTAAAACTTAATTACACATTTTGTTAAACAAAACTTAATTATGGTGGTAGCCACTACCTCAATGTGGGATCACTGGCCATCTTCATTACCCATAAACCCCCACGCAGCTGCATGGGGAATTATTGGTAACGAAGATGGCCATTGATTCTGCATTGAGCTGTCGCTGCTCAGTGAACTCCAGCAGCACTATACCCCTGCTGCTGTGCCTGGAGTTAGATAAGGAGGGGGCGGGCAGGTGGACGGGTGTGGAGGTGGGGGGCTGAGTAGGCGAGCAAGTAGGCCAGGGCAAGGAGCGAGGTTAGCGATTTTAACCTATTACCACCTTTAATCAGACTATTGTGCAGCTCACCCATAGACTGGTAATAACCCTGATTGAAGGAGATAATTGGCTAAAATCGCTAACCCAATTATCACCTTTAATCAGGGTTATTAGCACAGACTATCAGCGTGGTTTCTCATAGCCACTGCACAAAGATGAAAACATTTCTTATAATTCATTAGTAATCCAGGGCCCGTAGCAGAAGCTATTTTCTTTGGCCCTGGTTCTAACAATGTACTTAACTTCATTTACCTTTGACTGTATCTCATATGGAGCTGAATATGTTGCCCTAACAGGATTTGAATTTGTTCGGACAGGAATAAACCCGGTTTAAAAGTTCTCACCCTAGCCATCTTTTTAAATCATACCTGACTTTCATTTTGCCTTGAGCCATTTTCAAATTCTCTTGAGCTAATTTACACTCCTTCCACAAATGATCTTTAAACTTTGAAATATAATCTAACAAATTCAACAGCACATCCTGATAAACCTGTTGTTCCTGCAACAACACAAAAGGTCCTGATTCTCAAAATGGTCAAATGGACCCTCTCCAAGGCCCCTTGAGATTCTGGATGATATGCAGATGACATGATCTGGTTAGCTCCCAATTTATAAACAGTCTGCTGAAACAGCCCCAACATGAAATTACCTTCCTGATCTGACTGAATCTCTTTAGGCAAACCAACTAAAGTGAAAAATGTCATAAGAGCTCATGACACAGTTTTATCTTTAATATTTCTAAGCAGTATTGCTTGTGGAAACCTGGAGGCTGTACATATGACAGTTAACATATACTGATTCCCAGCTTTCATCTTGGGCAATGGGCCAACACAATCCACAACAACTTTAGAAAAGGGTTCACCAAAAGCAGGAATGGGTTGGTAATGGAGCCACTTGGGGACCCTAATTAGGTTTATCCACAACATGACAAATGTGACCTCACCAGTAAAATGTCACATCTTTTCTTAAACTTGCTGCTCAAGGGATTTACTCTCGGGAAATTGTTCCAACTCCATCTCTCCAAATTTTCCCACTGCTATATAGTGTTTGACTATAACTCTCTGGGATCCCTGGAGGTTCCAACGTTTGGGCGATAGCTACCAACTCCATTTTTGCCCTCTGCAAACCTACAGAGGTTGGCGATCCCAAAAACTCATCAATATCCATTGCTGCTGTTTTTCCAGGGCCTTTTAATAGGCTTTCAAGAAGGAATGTAAATCAAAAATCAATTGATCAATATGCTCAATTTTTGGTTCGATCCCGGATGAGCCCCCAATTTGTTACATTGCAGACCAGCAGCAATAGAAATTCACCAAGACATTTTTAAAAAAAACAATATATTTATTAATAATTACTAATATTATAATATCTTATTTAAATCTACCCCAATTATGTGCAAACATGTTTATGTGTGTGCAATACCCAAACCATTAAAATTCTGGAAAGTTATTCCCAAAGTTCAGTTTTTGAAATCCTGTGTTGAAACTCAAACTTTTAAACAAAAGAAGATTTTCAGAAGAAATTACAAAGGAGGCAAGAAACTGGGTGATCAGACAGCTGAAAATTCACAAATCCTTGATGAGTTGCTTCCAGAGAAATGTCCTTTCATACGAATGATTGTCACAACTCCCCTCTTCCTTGCATAGGGGAAACAAAACATGTGACTTCCATGATGCTTCCAAAACCCAGGCATGGGTGAGTCAAAACAACCACTGTTCTTTTGTTCTTTCAGATATCAGCATTTGTATATAGTCAGTACTCAATGGTGCCACTCTGTCTGTGAATCTTGTGAAAACTGTATGTTTGCAGCCTGCACCAACCACCAAAAATGAAACAGGAGCTTGTATAAGGAAGGGAAGTTTAGGGGGAGACATCAAGGGTACGTTTTTTATGCAGAGAGTTGTGGGTGGCTGCATTGCCTTGTCAAGGATGGTAGTGTGCTGTAGTGCTATATGTTCAAGGCAAAACCCTCCCCACCATTGAAAACATCTACAAGGAATGCTGCCATCAAAGATCCACACCACCCAGCAGAAAAGAGTGCCACAAGACTCGCACCACCAGATTCAGGAACAGCTGCTACCCCTCCACCATTACACTCCTCAATGACAAACTCAATCAGGGACACATTTAAGGACTCTGACTTGTGCACTTTATTGATTTTTTCTCTCTGTATTTGTACATTCAGTTTGTTTAAATTTCTTTATTTGTTTATCCGTGTACATTGTGCAGTTTTTTTGCACTACCAACAAGTGGTAATTCTGCCTTTCCCTCATTAAAAAAAGAATCTCAGGGTTGTATGTGATGTCATGTATGTACTTTGAGAGTACATCTTAAATCAGAAACATCATTGACCCAAAATGTGAAGCCCTTTTTGAACCCCACAGCCACTGTCTGACCTGCTATGTTTTTCCAGTTTATCTTTGTTTTCGGTTGAAATACTTTTCCACGTTCTCATTGATGACAATCGATTGGGAAACGGATCAAGAACTTCGAATTCCTAGGTGTCAATATCTCTGAGGAAATTGTCCAGAAGCCTTCATGTTGATGCAATCACGAAGAACGCTATACTTTATATGGAGTTTGAGAAGATTCGATATGTTAACAAAGACCCTTGAAAACTTCTACAGGCGTACCATGGAGAGCATTCTGTCTGGTTATATCACTGCCTGGTATGGAGGCGCCAACTCACAGGATAAGAATAAACTCCAGAAGGTTGTTAACTTGGCCTGTGACATCAGGGGCACCAGACTTCACCTAGGACATCCACAAGAGGTGGTATCTTAAGAAAGCAGCCTCTACCCTCAAGGACCTCCCCCCACCACCCAGGCTTCACTCTGCTACCCATCGGGGAAAAAGGTATAGGAGCCTGAAGATGAACACTCGGCGACACAAGGTCCGCTTCCTCCCCACTGCCATTAGATTCCTGAATGATCAATGAGCATAGACACTTCCTTACTTTGTCTTTTTTTTCTTTTACTATTTTATTTATTTTGAAATATGGTTTACAGAAATGTTTGCCCTGTGAACCCGCCACAAACAATGAATTTCATGACATGTTTATGACAATAAATTCTGATTCTGATACAGGAGAGCATATGTATGCTTGGCTTACCGAGATAAGTACCAAGATAAGGAAGTCATATTAGCACTGAACCTGGAATACTCTGTGTCATTCTGGTTGTCCCATTGTATAATCTGAAGGATACAGAAGAGATCTACAAGGATGTTGGCTGGCTTAGAGTTATGGAAGAGATTGGGCAAACCTGGATTGTTTTCTCTGGAGTCTGAGGCTGAAGGGAAACCTTCATGTAAATCATGAGAGTTATTGATAGAGTATTTCCTCTCAGGAGAAGAGTGCCACACACTAAAGGGCATGGGTTTAAACCAGTGGTTCTCAACCTTTTTCTTTTCACTCATATACCACCTTAAGTGATGAGACCGCACCTGGAATACTGTGTCCAGTTCTGGTCTCCATATTTGAGGAAGGATATACTGGCTTTGGAGACGGTCCAGAGGAGGTTTACTAGGTTGATCCCTGGGATGAAGGGGTTGACTTATGATGAAAGATTAAATCGTCTAGGATTATATTTGCTTGAGTTCAGAAGAATGAGAGGAGATCTTATAGAAACATATAGGATTATGAAGGGTATGGATAGGATAAATGTAGGAAGGTTTTTAGAGTTGGCCAGGGAAACTAAAATGAGAGGACACAGTCTCAAGATTCGGGGGAGTAGATTTAGGACAGAGATGAGGAAAAATAGTTTTTCCCAGAGAGTAGTGAATGTTTGGAATTCTCTAACCAGGGAAGTGGTTGAGGCTGCTTCATTAAACACATTTAAAATTCGGTTAGATAAATTTTTACATGATAGAGGAATTAGGGGATATGGGGAGAAGGCAGGTAGGTAGAGTTAGGTCATAAATTAGATCAGCCATGATCTTATTGAATGGCGGAGCAGGCTCGATGGGCCATTTTTGGCCTACTCCTGTTCCTTCTTCCTATATTCCTATGTTCCTATGTATTCTTGCTTAAGGTGGGATGTTGGTGGGAAGGGAAGGCTGAGAACCACTGCTCTAGACCCAATTGTAACTGAATTATTTTGCTTCAGAAAAATTGTCTTTGGCCCATTTCCTTTGGAGTTATGAAACCGTGCATATAATGAGTTAATGAGGTACAATTAAAACAGTGGGTTTCAAACTTTTTCTTTCCACCAATGTACCACATTAAGCAATCACTTACTAATCACAGAGCATAGTGATTACTTAAAGTGGTATGTGAGTGGAAATAAAATGGTTGAGAACCACTGGTTTAAGCTGAGGGGAGGAGATTTGAGGAAGATTGTGTGGGACAAATATTTTACACAGAGAGTATGGACTGCCTGGGGTAGTGATTGGAACTGATTATAATACCAACATTTAACAGGCTTCTAAGGAAGTATTTAAGCATGAAGTGGGTGGAGGGACATCCAAGAAGTGGAAGCAGAAGAGCCTTAGTTTGATTTGGGCATCATGTTCAGCACAGCACATGAGCTGAAAAGGCTGATCATGTGCCATACTAATGCAGGGGTGGGAAAGCATTTTTAAAAAAACTCACATCCCACTTAAGTAATCCTTGTGCCATCAGTGCTCTGTGATTAGTAAGGGATTGCTTAAGGTGGTATGTGGGTGGGAAGAAAAAGTTTGAAAACCACTATTTTAATTGTCCCTAAATGACTCGTTATGTGCACAGTTTCATAACTCCAAAAGAAATGGGCCAAAGACAATTTTTCTCAGGCAAAATATTACAGTAACAATTCGGTCCAGAGCAGCGATTCCCAACCTTAAGCAATCCCTTACTAATCACAGAGCACCGATAGCAGAGAAAATATTTAAAGTGGGATGTGAGTGGAAAGGAAAAGGTTGAGAACCACTGGTCTAGACCCGATTGTTACTGAAATATTTGGCTTGAAAAAGATTGGCTCTGCCCTATTTCTTTAAGACTTATGAAACAGTGCACATAACGAGTCAATTAGAGATGATTAAAATGGTGGTTTTCAAACTTTTACTTTCTACTCACCTCCCATTATCCAACTTCCACCATGAGGTCAAGAGATGCAGTTGTCTTTTGTTGGTCGCAGACTGTCAGGAGACCTTGAAGATAATTAAATCATTTGTTCAAAGTGATAAGATCTGAAGTAAACAACTTTTGGGTAATATAAGCCATGGTCCCACTGCTGAAGTTTGAGACTCTCCAAGAGGTGGCAACATCTCTCAGCAAGAAGAAGAACTTCAAGATTCCAAACCGACGTCCCGGTCCGGGGAGATGGAGAAGCTGCTACCGGCGCCCAGACAACAAGTGTGCAGTCGTTCCCTCGCTTTGGCAGTTGGGACCAGTCCAGGCATTGATAAGTATAATTGGGAAGGGCTTGCATATTGTAGTGTGAATTCAGCTTTAGATTTAGTAATAAAGACTTGTATAAACTGAACTGCTCTCAGTGTGTGTGTCTATTTTCTTTCGGTAGCTTGAACACTGTGACTAATCTAAAACGAATTACTTTCTACTCACCTCCCACTTTAAGTAATCTCTATGCCATGTGCTCTGTGATTAGTAAGGGATTGCTTAAATTGGGACTTGGGTGGAAAGAAAAAGTTTGAAATCCACTGTTTTAATCATCCCTAATTGACTCGTTATGTGCACGGTTTCAGAACTCCAAAGGAAATGGGTCAATATTTCAGTAACAATTGGGTCTAGAGCAGTGATTCACAACCCCTCCCCACTCACATCGCACCTTAACAAATCCCTTACTAATCACAGAGCACTGATAGCAGAGGGAATTTTTAAAAAAAACTTTTTTATTTATTCATTCAAAAAGCAAATAATATGACATATGCAGCAATTAAACATAAACACAAACTTTTTTTATATATATAGAAAAAAGAAAAGAAAAGAATCCCCCCTTCAGCCAACTCTCCTAAGGAGAGCCATAAAAAAGAAAAAAGAAAGTATACTAAAAAAGTTAAATATACATATTAAAATCTAATCAATATAAATTGAAATGTAAATACTCTGAGTATAACAGCCACTTATTAATAAAAAATTATCATGCGAAGCATACATAATTTTTTCCATTATTAAACAATATTTCATCTCATTATGCCATCTATTAATATCAATCATATTTGTATCTTTCCATGTACTAGCAATACATTTTTTCACTACGGATAAAGCTAAATATGCAAAAGCAAGCTGGAACTTATCTAATCCCAAACCTTTCAGAGGTTGCAAACTACCCAATAAAAATACTGTTGGATCTAAAACTATTTTAATCTTATACAGATATTCTAAAAACGATTGAATTTTCTTCCAAAAAGATTGTATATGTATACATGACCAGACAGCATGAAAAGAGTTCCAACCGTATCACCACATCTAAAAAAATCTGATTCATGAAAACCATACATTTTTAATTTTTCAGGTGTCAAATATAATTGATGAAAAAAATTGTAATTAGTCATTGCATAACGTGCACTTATCAATCTAGTTACACTATCATAACAGATATCTAACCAATCATCTTCAGAAAAAATAAAACCAATATCGGCTTCCCATTTAATTTTAGCTCTATCCCAACCCTTTTTATCCATACCATCCTGTAATATTTGATACATAGATGAAATATAACCCTTCTCTGGTACCTTCATAAGAAAAGTCTCAAATTTAGTCATTTCAGGTAAAATCATATCACTACCAAACATACATTTTACCAAAGATTGAATTTGATAATAAAGAAATAAAGAATTCTTATCAATACCAAAACTTGCCCTCATCTGATTAAAAGATAAAAACTTACCCTTTAAAACAATCTCCCAAATTTTTCACACCTTTAAATCTCCAATGCAATAAAGATTGATTATGTATTGAAAAAGAAATAAGTTGATTATTATACAACGGAGTCAAAGCCGATAATTTACCCCTCGAGCCTGTCCTTTTAGTTTTCTTTATCCATAACTTCATTAAATGTTTTAGTATAGGCACATTATATTGTTGTAACAAATTTATATTCCATCTAAACAAAAATTGATGTATTTTAAATTCAGAAATACTTGCCATCTCAATTTTAGCCCAACTAGGAGGCCCTACCAAATCCATCAATGAACTAATAAATTTAAGTTGGGCTGCTTCATAATAATTTTGAAAATGTGGTAAACGTAATCCCCCTAACTCATATTTCCAAGTTAATTTGTTCAAAGCTACTCTCGAAAATTTACCTCTCCATAAAAACTCCCTAACCATTTTATTCAAATCTCAAAAAAAAATTATCAAGTAAATACGGAATAGATTGAAACAAATATTGTATACGCAGAAAAATATTCATCTTGATTGTATTTATCCTACCCATTAAATTAATAGCAGAGGGAATATTTAAAGTGGGATGTGAGGGGAATGGGAAAAGGCAGAGAACCACTGGGACCTGTACACAATAAATCTAGGCGCGATCTTATTATGGCGCTCTGTAAATTCACAATGATTTTTTAAAATAAAATCCTCCTGCCAAAGGGTTGCGCGTCACGTCATTATTTGAGAGGGTCGAATGAAATCCTGCCTTCTGATTAAGAATTTGCATACGTTTTGCTCCTTGTTCCCAATAGCGATAAAAAGGGAAGCGCGTTGATCTTGCGCACCATGGACAGCGTCGGGCCGACCTCTTTCTTCACAATGTCGAAGGGTCTCGGAGTCGTCACTCTGATGGTACTTTTGGTCTCAGGTAACGTTTCCTTGCCTGCTCGGCGCGCAGTGAATAACGTTTCGAGCACCCTATCATTTCGTGACTCAAGTGCCTCAAGATTTACTCCTCTTCCTTTTCAGATTCAACAGCGGAGATTTCCTTAAGTCAACCGCCGGATGTTTCTACTGCTAGTGGAGGAAATATTGAAATATATTGTGCTTTGAGTGGCGTCGTTTTGGGGAACGCTAATATTGACTGGTACCAACAGAAGTCTGAGAATGATCCTCCTCGGTTAACCATGTACCACAATACAGATACTCTATACAGAGCCTCCGGTGTTCCTGCTCGATTCTCCGGGAAAAGTAACGTGGCAGCTAACACCAGATATTTAATTATCAGTCCCGTCCAAGTAGAGGACGACGCTCATTACTACTGCGCTGTGTGGGTGGGTTCCACCAGCACTTTCTACTTCGGGTCCGGGACGAAGCTAACCATCTCGAGTAAGTAACTTCATTTCGTGCCTGGGTTATTCTTGTGCGTGATTTCCTTCACAGATCCGTTATTTGTTATCGAACACCCGCTATCACAGAGTGCTGAATTTTACACCCCAGGTTAATGATTTTGAAAGGCAGTAGATGGAGGACTCCGATGTCAATGGAAATATTTATGGCCAACCCATTGGGTTCCCCAAATCCCCTGCCGTCTCCGTCAAAAAATGCACAAACCGAATACCTCTCCGCGCAGGTAAAATATGCGCGGGCCACGCAAGTACCGTTTTCCCTTCATCGGCCCCACATCAGACCAACGGCCATCGGCCCCTGCTGCATCCTCGCAATCCAGCGCTGAGTTGTTGGCTGGCAAGGCGATCTCATCTTCGTCGCCTGCCCTTCAAATTCAGAGTGAACCCTGGCGACTAACACCGGGGCGATCGTTGAACCGGTGAAAGTGAGTCAAGAGTTGAATTCGATTCCGTGCGGTGCAAAACAGAGGCAAAACCTTGATCGGGATGTTGCTTCTAAACTCGATAAGAAGTAAACCAGCCGGCATTCAGAGTTCCAAGTTAATTTGTTCAAATTTGATCAATTTGGTAATTCAGCTTCGCAAAGCACGGAATTGTTTTAAATATTTTATTTAAAATTCCACACATGCAGTGACTATAATTATTACCACACTACCGATATAAAAAAACAAATTGATGGTTTTCATCCCGCCCCAAAAGTCCCCCTCTCCCACCCAACCATCCCCCTCAAAGAAACGATGTACAAACTGAAAAATAAAACTTTATAGGTATAAAAAGAGAGATAAAATAATTCTTTGGATTGCAGAGATGTCCAGTACAAATAATCAGATCTGACATACAGAGGAGAATCCCGCAGCCCAAGAGGCATAAGAAGGATTTCACTACAAATTTAAACCCATTATTTGGGTATCTGGGCGCCAAATTCGTTAAAAAAAGGGTACTTGTTCCTTAAATGATAAGCTTTTTTTTCTAAAGGAATACAACTTTGAATTTCATTATGCCCCTTTGACGTAGCCAACGATGTATCCGATTTTCCAAGTAATCGCAATACATTTCCTTGCTACCACTAGCACTAACTTCACAGATTCCAGTTGATAAACTGACAGTTTCAATTTAGGACTTGTGTTATATATAGAGAATTTAGGTTAAAATGGCTTAAGTTAAAATGTGATGATTAATCATAATAAGGGAAGCCAGAACGGACAGGGAGCTTACTGGCAGCCAAGGACAAAAGGTTCAGCTGGATATGTTTTTTTAAACATATCTTTTCATGGTCATAGTGAGAGACATGCAGGAGACAAAAGATTGATAAGAAGGGTGAGAAACAGAATTTAGTGTATGTAGAGTTCGCAGCGTACGTAACGAACTTGATAATTAAAAATGCAGTTGTACTTAGGATGCTTTTGCAATACTAACCAATTAAAACAGTATTAATAAGAAGGGGAAGGGCAAACAATAAGGGTATAAAAATCAACGCACTGTATGTATCGGGGCTTAACTGGTGAGAAGCCAGTTGAGTCCAACTCTACAGACTTGTAAATAAAGCTTGTCGTGTCATCAGTTTTAAAGAGACTCATGTGTGAGAAGTTTTATTTCTGACAACTTGTACCTCCAATATTTCTTAATAAAAATAAATCTGGACCTTGCGGAAAACCAATATGCTCAAATGATATAAATTTACCTCTTTCATAACAATCTTCAACATTAACAACCCCTTTACGAGACCAGATGTTCAAGAACTGATTGTCTCTTGAAATACGCTAAAAGAGGGTTAATCAATGGCGCTTTAGGTGATTACAGACCCTCCACCAAGATCATGATGAGTTTATTCCAACAGTAAGCAAACGTTTCTCTTTATCAGCAACCAGCAATTTCGATTCCCGTTTATGTAGAAATACTTCTGCTTTCTTCTCTCTGATTAGATGTACTTCTATATTTAACTCCTGCTGATTTTTAACACGCTCGTAATCTTCACCCGCACATTGCTGGTTTACCGTTCAGGTGCCCTGCCGTTCAACATGGGAGATCATGTCTCTCCATCCCATCACCCTCCGACTCGTAGTTATTGCATATAAAACATTGACCAATTTTGAGGCGAACAAGAAAGGCCGCTCGGATCAAGTGCCGGACACAAACGTGGCCGGACCACTTAGCAGGTCACGGTAAAAGGTAGTCGGCTGTTCCGGGCGGGAGCCCTTCACCAGCAATGTGCAAAGGTCTGAATTAAAACGCTGGGGGAAGGGGGTGGGTGGGAAAGGGTGATGACCACAGGCTACCGGGTAAGATGGTAGGAGAGGAGAAAAGGTGAGAAGTGAGGGGGGGGGGGGAGTGTCGAGGGAAGCAGGAGGTTAATAGAAATTCGATATCGATGCCGACTGGTTGGAACTGCAGAGTTAACCAATTTTAGGGTGGCTTAAATTTGGCGGACAGAGATCTTCTTTGGCTTGGCTTCGCGGACGAAGATTTATGGAGGGGGTAAAAAAGTCCACGTCAGCTGCAGGCTCGTTTGTGGCTGACCAGTCCGATGCGGGACAGGCAGACACGATTGCAGCGGTTGCAAGGGAAAATTGGTTGGTTGGGGTTGGGTGTTGGGTTTTTCCTCCTTTGCCTTTTGTCAGTGAGGTGGGCTCTGCGGTCTTCTTCAAAGGAGGCTGCTGCCCGCCAAACTGTGAGGCGCCAAGATGCACGGTTTGAGGCGTTATCAGCCCACTGGCGGTGGTCAATGTGGCAGGCACCAAGAGATTTCTTTAGGCAGTCCTTGTACCTTTTCTTTGGTGCACCTCTGTCACGGTGGCCAGTGGAGAGCTCGCCATATAATACAATCTTGGGAAGGCGATGGTCCTCCATTCTGGAGACGTGACCCATCCAGCGCAGCTGGATCTTCAGCAGCGTGGACTCGATGCTGTCGACCTCTGCCATCTCGAGTACCTCGACGTTAGGGGTGTGAGCGCTCCAATGGATGTTGAGGATGGAGCGGAGACAACGCTGGTGGAAGCGTTCTAGGAGCCGTAGGTGGTGCCGGTAGAGGACCCATGATTCGGAGCCGAACAGGAGTGTGGGTATGACAACGGCTCTGTATACGCTTATCTTTGTGAGGTTTTTCAGTTGGTTGTTTTTCCAGACTCTTTTGTGTAGTCTTCCAAATGCGCTATTTGCCTTGGCGAGTCTGTTGTCTATCTCATTGTCGATCCTTGCATCTGATGAAATGGTGTAGCCGAGATAGGTAAACTGGTTGACCGTTTTGAGTTTTGTGTGCCCGATGGAGATGTGGGGGGGCTGGTAGTCATGGTGGGGAGCTGGCTGATGGAGGACCTCAGTTTTCTTCAGGCTGACTTCCAGGCCAAACATTTTGGCAGTTTCCGCAAAGCAGGACGTCAAGCGCTGAAGAGCTGGCTCTGAATGGGCAACTAAAGCGGCATCATCTGCAAAGAGTAGTTCACGGACAAGTTTCTCTTGTGTCTTGGTGTGAGCTTGCAGGCGCCTCAGATTGAAGAGACTACCAATCGTGCGGTACCGGATGTAAACAGCGTCTTCATTGTTGGGGTCTTTCATGGCTTGGTTCAGCATCATGCTGAAGAAGATTGAAAAGAGGGTTGGTGCGAGAACACAGCCTTGCTTCACGCCATTGTTAATGGAGAAGGGTTCAGAGAGCTCATTGCTGTATCTGACCCGACCTTGTTGGTTTTCGTGCAGTTGGATAATCATGTTGAGGAACTTTGGGGGACATCCGATGCGCTCTAGTATTTGCCAAAGCCCTTTCCTGCTCACGGTGTCGAAGGCTTTGGTGAGGTCAACAAAGGTGATGTAGAGTCCTTTGTTTTGTTCTCTGCACTTTTCTTGGAGCTGTCTGAGGGCAAAGACCATGTCAGTGGTTCCTCTGTTTGCGCAAAAGCCGCACTGTGATTCTGGGAGAATATTCTCAGCGACACTAGGTATTATTCTATTTAGTAGAATCCTAGCGAAGATTTTGCCTGCAATGGAGAGCAACGTGATTCCCCTGTAGTTTGAGCAGTCTGATTTCTCGCCTTTGTTTTTGTACAGGGTGATGATGGTGGCATCACGAAGATCCTGAGGCAGTTTACCTTGGTCCCAACAAAGCTTGAAAAACTCATGCAGTTTGGCATGCAGAGTTTTGCCGCCAGCCTTCCAGACTTCTGGGGGGATTCCATCCATACCTGCTGCTTTGCCACTTTTCAGTTGTTCGATTGCCTTATATGTCTCATCCAGGGTGGGAACCTCATCCAGCTCTAGCCTTAGGGGCTGTTGAGGGAGCTGGAGCAGGGCGGAATCTTGGACTGAGCGGTTGGTACTGGCAGTGTGTTAAAGGTCTGTGGAATTAGTGGCTGGTCACTGGGCGGACGGAGCGAAGATGCTCAACGGAATTACTCTCTGTCTCTCTCTCTCTCTCTCTCTCTTCCCCACGCCACCCCCCCCCCCCCGACTCTATCCTTTTCTCTCTCTCCGTCTCTATCTCTCTCTCTCCGTCGCGCTGCGAGCACCAGATGCGGTACAGGAGTCTTGCAGAGAGGTGTGTAATGGAGGAGAGAGGGCCGGGAGTTCCAGGAGCAGCGGCAATCCACGCTTTCACAATAATGCGAGCAAATGCAACAGAATGCGATCTGATTGAGGGTGAAATGAGGTTATTTTTCTTTGCCACATAACTGGAATGGTTCACGGTGCCTCAGTTATCACGTCCAGCCCAAGATGAGGTGCTGCCTTTTAATGAGTTTCACGCTCCCCTTCCCTTCGTCGCTTGTTGTTGGCGACTTTTGTGGGTTTTTAAAAAAAATCGTGACTAAAAGCCAGCAACGTTCGGAACTTTAATGTCATCCTGCTATTTAATGATCTTGCACGCGTGTCGCAATTTTAACGCAATCAAAAATGTTCGAGAGAGAAAAAAAATCATTGAGATCGTGTCAAATTCCAGAGATCTCCGCTGACACGATTCCTTTTTTATCCCCCCGTTGTACACATTTTCTTCCTCGCTTATTTTTAAACCTTTCTCTTTTACAGCCCGAGAAATAACCAGCCCTTCGGTCTCACTTTAATATTAAATGTTTAGTGTACAACTCAGTACCGTTCGTTCATACAGACGATCCTTTTTTTTCAATTACAGGTCGAACGATGTCCAGCCCTTCGGTCTCCCTTCTCCCGCCGGCGGACAAACAGGTCGCTGAAGGACAGGTGGCGACTTTGGTGTGTCTGATCAACAATTTTTTTCCTGCATCGGTGGAGGTTTCATGGAGTATGGACGATGAGGCGGTGAAGTCTGGTGTGCAGACCACCCGCGCCGTCCGGGACACCGATCAGACCTATAGCCTGAGCAGTTATCTGACCCTGTCCACCTCCGAGTGGAACTCACACGAAAAGTACACTTGCGGGGTGACACACGAGTCCCTCGGATTTCAGCTGACACGGAGCATCCAGCGATCAGGGTGCGTGTAGAAGCCGAGTCTGACCCGGGACAGCGATTCACAATATTGTAAACTCATCTGCACTGCCATGAATAACTATCGGAAGAATCAAAATAAATTCTTTGATTTTCTTTTTTCTTTGCTTGTAAACATATCTGATATATTAAAAACGCACAATTAATTGCCTTTACGTTGTTTAACACAGTTCATTCGGTTTCAGCTTTCATTGAAAGGCGGGGGGGATGGGGGGGGGGAGGGAAGGACTCGGTGGAGTTCTTTGAACACTGGATCCAAAAGTCTTGGGAACGGATCAATTTAGAGTCCCCACCCCACCCCAGCCACAGAAAGGGCCCATCGGACATTCGGCTCCCTGACCCGTTCCAAATCAAGGCCAAAGGCCAGTTCTGATCTGGTTTGTTAGTTGCCGGGACCTGATCGAGGGAGATACGGGGACTGGTGGAATTCTGCGGGGGAAGAATGATGTTCTTCCCTGCTAAAACAATGACAAGGATTTGACCAGGTCAAGAAAACATTGAGAGATAACAGGGTACACCCGGCTACCCTAAAAATCATGCCACCGGGAGGGGAGAGGAAACATTTTACGGAGCCACGGGACGCTGTTATATGCCAGGGAATGACCAGGAAATGTGTCAGTCTGCAAAAATACAGGCTGAATCGAACCCCTGAAGGAACCATGGACAGAAAGCCTGAGAAGCTATGGAACAAGTGGGGGGGGGGGGCGTCATTACAGTCTTATAATTCACAAAAAAAACCAATGAAGATAATTGAGGATATTGTTGGACATAGTTGCTGGGGTTCTGATAATTATCGGAGGGAATGAAGAGCTATACACTTTTCCTTGTTTTTTTAAATATGTATAAACGGGGGAGCTCGAGGCGGAAGGGGCTACGCAAGGCTGCAGTGAAGACCGGGCGAGGGAGAAGATAGAACACGAGGAGGCTCGAAATAGGAGGGGAGATGGCGCAGGGGCAGAAAGGAAAGGCGCCAAAACAGGGGACGGGAATATTTTGAATGGTTAGCTTGTTAACTTTGATATATTGGGGGGGGGGGTTATATTTTATTTTACCTGGGTTTGTATATGGGGAGAGGAAGGATTTTGATCTTTCCATGTTTATTTTTATTCTCCTTTGGGCTCCGGTATGGAGAGACCATGAACGAGGGAAGGGTGTGAGGTGCGGGCTATTCAAGACAAACAGGGGTGCTGTGAAGGTGAAAAGGTAAGATATAGAAACACAAATGAATACGACTATCAAATTTATTAGTATCAGTGTGAATGGTTTAAGCAGCCCCATATAAAGAAAGAGGGTCCTGGATCTCCTAAAAAAATTGACAGCAGATATAATGTTCTTACAGGAAAAGGGAACATGATAAAAGGGACGGGTGGAGCAGGTATTCTCTTTCTCTTTCAGCTGTAAGGCTATGGGGGTAGCCATTTTAGTACACAAATGGGTCCCGGTGGTGGTGAGTGGTGGATCTACGACCCCGCCGGAGATTTGTAATGGTACACTGCCAATTATATTCGGAACCATGGACACTGTATGCACCAAACTTTGATGACGAGCAGTTTATGCAAAATGCTTTCCTAAGGGCTGCAGTGGGTAAACAGAACATATTAATTAGAAGTGATTTAAATTTTTGTCTGGACCCTATTCTAGATAAGACACAATGACATTGATGAGGTCCAAAGCAGTGAAAACCACTCTGGCCATTAAGAAAGAATTAGATTTGATGGACTTGTGGAGACAAAGGAAACTGCTGGCTAGGGACTACTCCTTTTACTCGAAGCCCCATGACTCTCACACCAGAATAAATATTTTCTAATATCTGTGCCGCTGGAAGGCAGAGTGCTTGAGTCTGAATATTTAACAAGGCTAGTATCAGACCACTCACCATTGACCTTGTAAATAACAAAGTCTGAAAAACAGTCAAATGCTTATAGGCTGCACCTTAATGCTATGCTGTTGAAAAACCCAGACTTTTGTACTTTATAAGGGGTCAAATTACTCTGTTTTGTGAAACAAATTGTCCATCAACTAATATAATGTTTAAATCTGGGACACACTAAAGGCCTATCTAAGGGGGGGGGGAATGATTTTGTATACCAAATGTATTTAAAAAAACTTGATTGAGGTGGAGACATTGAAACAGGAGATCACAAAATTGTTAAAGAATATCAAAAGCTGGGATTGAATGAGAAATATTGGGAATTGGAAAATAAGAAACTTAAATGCAACACTCTGCAAACAGACAGTGTGGAAGAAAATGCCCTTGTGATCCAAGCAAAATTATTATGAAATAGGCAAAAAAAAACCCACAAAACTTTAGCACGGCAACTGAGAGCAGAGGAATCTTCAAGGATGATTAATGTGGTTCACTCGGATCTGGGCTCAAAATAAATGACACCTCTAAAACTATGAGAGACGTAAATAAAATTGAGGAGTTCTTAGTGGGGCTGACATTGGCCCAGGAGGACTGGATGGAATTAGATTCCCCATTTTCCAGTGAGAAAATCGAATGAGCCTTGGGAACATTACAAACAAAAAAAGTCTCTGGGAGAGGATGGCTTCCCTCCTAAGTTTTATAAGGAATTCAAAGACCTTAGTTTTTTGTTTGGGGGGGGGGGATTTTCTTTTTTTTTCTTTATTATTTTCATTTTAGTTAGTTTTTAATTTGTGATTTTTTTTCTATTGGAGGGCCTATATATGTTGATTTGAGTTTTTATATAAAGATATTATTGGCATTTAGTAATAATAGTAAGTATGTCAAAGTTGAGGTTTGCTACTTTTAATGTTCGAGGATTAAACAGTCCGATTAAGTGTAAGCAAGTCTTGGCATATATTAAGAAAATGAAAATTGATGTTGCTTTTTTACAAGAAATACATTTGAATGTGAAGGAAAGCATGAAATTAAAGAGGGACTGGGTTGGGCATGTATATTATTCTTCATTTAATTCTAGGGCTAAAGGTGTAGCAATTTTGATACATAAAAATTTATCTGTTGAATTACAATCAATGGAGGGAAAGGCAGGATGTATTCTTAAATTGAATTGTAAGATTTTTAGTGAATTTTGGACTTTACTTAATATTTATTCTAATTCTGTTCAAAGTAAGTTTGTATTATGGGATGCTATGAAAGCCTATTTGAGAGGACAAATAATTAGTTATACTTCTAAAATAAAAAAGAATCGATTAAATCAGTCTTGAATTAGAGAAACAGATTGATGAGTTAGAAAAGGAATTTCCAGAAGATCAGGAAACAGAATTATCTAGGTTGAAATTGGAATATAATACTTTGCAATCTTATCAATTTGAATGTGTGATTCATAGGACTAAACAACGGTATTATGAATGGGGAGAGAAAGCAAATAAGGTATTGGCATGGCAATTAAAGAAAGTACAGATTTCGAGGACTATTAATGCTGTGAGACGGAATTCTCTTATTACTTATAAAACTCATGAGATTAATGATGAATTTTATTCATTTTACAAAAAGTTATATACATCTGAAGGAAAACAAGAAACTGGATCGATTGATCTTTTTTTTTAATCACAGTTGAATTTACCGATATTCTTCTTTTTTGGCTTGGCTTCACGGATGAAGATTTATGGAGGGGTATGTCCACGTCTGTTTCAGGCTTGTTGGTGAATGACAAGACCAATGTGGAACAGGCAGGCATGGTTGCAGCGATTGTAAGGGAAAATTGGTTGGTTGGGGTTGGGTATTGGGTTTTTCCTCCTTTATCTTTTGTCAGTGAGGTGGGCTCTGCAGTCTTCTTCAAAGGAGGTTGCTGCCCGCCGAACTGTGAGGCACTAAGATGCACAGTTGGAGGTGATATCAGCCCACTGGCGGTGGTCAATGTGGCAGGCACCAAGAGTTTTCTTTAAGCAGTCCTTGTACCTCTTCTTTGGTGCACCTTTGTCTCGCTGGCCAGTGGAGAGCTCACCACAGAACACGATCTTGGGAGATCGATGGTCCTCCATTCTGGAGACAAGACCCACCCAGCACAGTTGGGTCTTCAGCAGCATGGATTTGATGCTTGTGGACTCTGCCAGCTTGAGTACTTCGATGTTGGTGATGAAGTCATTCCAATGAATATTGAGGATGGAGCGGAGACAGTGCTGATGGAAGCGTTCTAGGAGCCGTAGGTGATGCCGGTAGAGGACCCATGATTCAGAGCCGAACAGAAGCGTGGGTATGCCAACGGTTCTGTACACACTGATCTTTGTGTGTTTCTTCAGGTGGTTGTTTTTCCAGACTCTTTTGTGTAGTCTTCCAAAGGCGCTATTTGCCTTGGCGAGTCTGTTGTCTATCTCTTTGTCGATCCTTGCATCAGATGAAATGGTGCAGCCGAGGTAGGTAAACTGGTTGACCGTTTTGAGTTCTGTGTGCCCGATGGAGATGTGGGGGAGCTAGTAGTCATGATGGGGAGCTGGCTGATGGAGGACCTCAGTTTTCTTCAGGCTGACTTCCAGGCCAAACATTTTGGCAGTTTCTGCAAAACAGGACAACTCTGAATGGGCAACCAAAGCTGCAGATATACAAGAGTTGGAAGAACTGATTCAGACATTAAAATGGCTATGCTGGAAATGCCGAATGGTAAATCCCCTGGTGATGATGGATTTTCAGTTGAATTTTATAAATTTTTTTATGATGATTTATCTAAAGTGTTTGGGGATGTATTACGTCAAGTTAGAGAACATTATGAAATACCTGCATCTTGTTCTAGTGCTTTAATTACAGTAATTCCAAAAAAATAGAGATCCTTTGAAAGTATCTTCATATAGACCAAGTTCGTTGTTAAATGTAGATTATAAAATAATAGCTAAAATATTAGTGAATAGATTGGCTAAATTTTTACCCAAGTTGATTCATATTGATCAAACAGGTTTTATAAAGAATAGATATGCTTCAGACAATATTTTGCGTGTGATTAGTTTGATTAATAGATTTCGACAATCTTCAGATCACCCGATGGTGATATCCCTAGATGCAGAAAAAGCATTTGATTGAGTTGAATGGAATTTTTTGTTTAAAGTTTTGGAGAAATTTAAGTTTGGTCCTTTTTTATTGGATGGATTAGGGCTCTATATTTTGAACCGGTAGCTAGAGTATTGACGAATGGTTTGATTTCAGAATCCTAAAAGTTAACTCGATCAACTCGTCAGGGTTGTCCTTTATCACCAGCTTTGTTTGCATTAGTGATTGAACCATTCAGCACAGCTGATAAGACAAAATACACAGATACAAGGTGTGAAAGTTTTAGATGAGGAGTATAAAATTAATTTATTTGCTGATGATGTATTGGTGTATTTAATAAACCCAGCTCAGTCACTTTTGTACTTGAAGGAATGTTTAATACAATATGGATGTCTTTCTGGATATAAAGTTAATTGGAGAAAAAAGGGAAATATTACCATTAAGTGAAGGAGATTATTCAGTTTATAAGAATATTATTAATTTGAAATGGACTGATCAAATTAAATATCTGGGTATAATTTTGAATGTTAATTTTCAATCTTTATATAAATTAAATTATGCTCCATTAATGAAAAAAATTAAAACTGATTTGATTAAATGGAAAGATTTACCTATTAATTTAATGGGTAGGATAAATACAATTAAGATGAATATCTTTCCACATATACAATATTTGTTTCAATCTATTCCGTATTTACTTGATAATATTTGTTTTTTGAGATTTGAATAAAATGGTTAGGGAGTTTTTATGGAGGGGTAAATTTTCGAGAGTAGCTTTGAATAAATTAACTTGGAAATATGAGTTAGGGGGACTACATTTACCACATTTTCAGAATTATTATGAAGCAGCCCAACTTAAATTTATTAGTTCATTGATGGATTTGGTACGACCTCCTAGATGGGCTAAAATTGAGATGGCAAGTATTTCTGAATTTAAAATACATCAATTTTTGTTTAGGTGGAATATAAATTTGTTACAATATAATGTGCCTATACTAAAACATTTAATGAAGTTATGGATAAAGAAAATTAAAATGACAGTCTCGAGGGGTAAATTATCGGCTTTGACTCCGTTGCATAATAATCAACTTATTTCTTTTTCAATACATAATCAAAGTGTATTGCATTGGAGATTTAAAGGTGTGAAAAATTTGGGAGATTGTTTTAAAGGGGGTAAGTTTTTATCTTTTAATCAGATGAGAGAAGGTGATAAGATGATAAAAACTCTTTGTTTCTTTATTATCTAATTCAATCTTTGGTAAAAATGTATGTTTGGTAGAGATATGATTTTACCTGAAATGACTAAATTTTAAACATTTCTTATGAAGGTACCAGAGAAAGGTTATATTTCATCTATGTATCAAATATTACAGGATGGTATGGATAAAAAGGGTTGGGATAGATTTAAAAGTAAATGGGAAGTGGATACTGGTTTTATTTTTTCCGAAGTTGATTGGTTAGATATCTGTTATGATAGTGTAACTAGATTGATAAATGCACATTATGCAATGATTAATTACAATTTTTTAATATCAATTATATTTATCATCTGAAAAATTACAAAAGTATGGTTTTCATGAATCAGATTTGTGTTTTAGATGCAGTGATACAGTTGGAACTTTTTTTCATGCTGTTTGGTTTTGCATACATATAGAATCTTTTTGGAAGAAAATTCAATCTTTTTTAGAATACCTGTATAAGATTAAAATAGTTTTAGATCCAACAATATTTTTATTGGGTAGTTTGCAACCTCTGAAAGGTTTGGGATTACATAAGTTCCAGTTTGCTTTTGAATATTTAGCTTCATCTGTAGTGAAAAAATATATTGCTAGTACATGGAAAGATACAAATATGATTGATATTAATAGATGGCATAATGAGATGAAATATTGTTTAATAATGGAAAAAATTACATATGTTTCGCGTGATAATTATAATTTTTTTATTAATAAGTGGTTGTATACTCAGAATATTTACATTTCAATTTATATTGATTAGATCTTAATATGTATATTTAATTTTTCTTTAATATTCTTTCTTTTTTCTTTCTTTATGGCTCTCCTTAGGATAGTTGGCTGAAGGGGGGGGGGTTCTTTTCTTTTCCTTTTTTTTCTCTATATAAAAAAAACGTTCATGTTTATGGTTAATTGTTGCATATGTCATATATTATTTGTTTTTTGAATGAATAAATAAAGTTTAAAAAAAAAGGAATTCAAAGACCTATTGACACCATTGTTAATGGGTGTAGTGAACAGGAGGTAGAGATGCAGACTCTCCTGGAATCTTTTTCAACAGCTATCAATGTGGAGATATTGAAAAAACAGGGACTTTTTGAAGCCATCTTCATACAGACCTTCTTTTCTTTGGCTTGGCTTCGCGGACGAAGATTTATGGAGGGGGTAAATGTCCATGTCAGCTGCAGGCTCGTTGGTGGCTGACAAGTCCGATGCGGGACAGGCAGACACTGTTGCAGCGGTTGCAGGGGAAAATTGATTGGTTGGGGTTGGGTGTTGGGTTTTTCCTCCTTTGCCTTTTGTCAGTGAGGTGGGCTCTGCGGTCTTCTTCAAAGGAGGTTGCTGCCCGCCAAACTATGAGGCGCCAAGATGCACGGTTTGAGGCGATATCAGCCCACTGGCGGTGGTCAATGTGGCAGGCACCAAGAGATTTCTTTAGGCAGTCCTTGTACCTTTTCTTTGGTGCACCTCTGTCACGGTGGCCAGTGGAGAGCTCGCCGTATAACTCGATCTTGGGAAGGCGATGGTCCTCCATTCTGGAGACGTGACCCACCCAGCGCAGCTGGATCTTCAGCAGCGTGGACTCGATGCTGTTGACCTCTGCCATCTCGAGTACTTCGACGTTAGGGATGAAAGCGCTCCAATGAATGTTGAGGATGGAGCGGAGACAACGCTGGTGGAAGCGTTCTAGGAGCCGTAGGTGATGCCGGTAGAGGACCCATGATTCTGAGCCAAACAGGAGTGTGGGTATGACAATGGCTCTGTATACGCTTATCTTTGTGAGGTTTTTCAGTTGGTTGTTTTTCCAAACTCTTTTGTGTAGCCTTCCAAAGGCGCTATTTGCCTTGGTGAGTCTGTTGTCTATCTCGTTGTCGATCCTTGCATCTGATGTTAGATACAGATAACAAAATAATAGTCAAGGCTCTGGCCAATAGGCTGGGTTGGTACCTTCCCAAATTGATAGATCCAGATCAAATGGGCTTCATCAGGAAGAGGCACTCTGCTATCAACTTGAACAGACTTTTCAACATTATACATTTGGCACAGGCAAAACATGATCCAAGTATAATAGTTTCACTAGATGCAGAAAAGGCCTTTGATCAGGTAGAATGGCCTTTTTTGTTTAAAACAGTGGTTTTCAGCCTTTTTCTTTCCACTCATATACCACTTTAAGTATTCCCTAAACTATCTGTGCTCTGTGATTAGTAAAGGATTGCTTAAGCTGGTATGTGGTTGGAAAAAGAAAGGTTGAAAACCACTGTTTAAATCATCCCTTATGTGCACAGTTTCACAACTCCAAAGGAAATGGGCCAAATATTTGTTAACTGAATAAAAACATTGTTTGACAAACCATGGCAAAAGTCAGCACAAATGGACAAATATCACCAACATTCCCCCTCAGGGCTCCAGGGCTATTTGTCTTAGCAATTGAACCATTGGTAGAGGCCATCGGTTAAGATCCAGTGATAAAGGGATTGAAAATGGGTCAGTGCAAGCACAAGATGAATCTAATGGAAGATGACACTTTGCTGTACCTGACAGACCTGGTCAGGTCTTTGCCAAAGTTGTTCACCACACTGAAGGACTATGGTACAATATTGGGCTACAAAGCCAACATAGAGAAAAATAATATCATGCAACTGAATAAATTTGACCACAAAGAATACTAAAGAAACAGCAACTTCAGTTGGCAGGCGGGAGCTATAAGCTACCTAGGAATCAAGATTGATAGTAACCTGGAAAATTTCTATAAACTCAACTACCTCCCTGTGCTGGGGAGGTGGTCACATGATGAAGTAGTGGCTGGTTAGGGAAAACCAGCCCTCCACAGAGAAAGTTGGAAAAAAAGGTAGAAAAGCAAGGTATAAAACATAAAACATAAAAAAGTTGCAAGATAAAAAGTATAAGAACTTGAAAATGGCTCCAAATAAAGAAAAGACTACAACAGCAAGCAAAGAAGAGGTGAAAAAATCGCCAGAAAACAAAAGAGAAAGGCCTTACTGGAGTCCGTGAGCAGGGAGCTCTCCTGAAGAGGATGGCTCGAGTTGCGAAGCCGGTAAGGGGGTAGTTTCATCCCCCAGGGTGGTCTGGAACGCTGGCTTGCAAAGCCTGAAAAATAAATACCAGCGCGCATGTGCGGTACGTATTCTGAAGGGAAGGGATGCCGACACCAAGACACTGACTCTAGTTTTCTTGAAAATTTTATTTAAGAATTTTACAAAGCCAAAAAAAACAAAATAAAGTAAAACTACCCCCTACTTCTCTCCCTCCCTCCCCCTCCCACCTATCCCACCCAATACAACCCTCCCCCCTCAGAGCTTATTTTAAATAAAACACAATAACATCAAGTTATAACAGGCGTGCCATCCATTTACATCTTTCATTACATATAAAATTTCTCTTCTTTGGCTTGGCTTCGCGGACGAAGATTTATGGAGGGGGTAAAAAGTCCACGTCAGCTGCAGGCTTGTTTGTGGCTGACAAGTCCGATGCGGGACAGGCAGACACGATTGCAGCGGTTGCAGGGGAAAATTGGTTGGTTGGGGTTGGGTGTTGGGTTTTTCCTCCTTTGCCTTTTGTCAGTGAGGTGGGCTCTGCGGTCTTCTTCAAAGGAGGTTGCTGCCCGCCAAACTGTGAGGCGCCAAGATGCACGGTTTGAGGCGTTATCAGCCCACTGGCGGTGGTCAATGTGGCAGGCACCAAGAGATTTCTTTAGGCAGTCCTTGTACCTTTTCTTTGGTGCACCTCTGTCACGGTGGCCAGTGGAGAGCTCGCCATATAACACGATATTGGGAAGGCGATGGTCCTCCATTCTGGAGATGTGACCCATCCAGCGCAGCTGGATCTTCAGCAGCGTGGACTCGATGCTGTCGACCTCTGCCATCTCGAGTACTTCGATGTTAGGGATGTAAGCGCTCCAATGGATGTTGAGGATGGAGCGGAGACAACGCTGGTGGAAGCGTTCTAGGAGCCGTAGGTGGTGCCGGTAGAGGACCCATGATTCGGAGCCGAACAGGAGTGTGGGTATGACAACGGCTCTGTATACGCTTATCTTTGTGAGGTTTTTCAGTTGGTTGTTTTTCCAGACTCTTTTGTGTAGTCTTCCAAAGGCGCTATTTACCTTGGCGAGTCTGTTGTCTATCTCATTGTCGATCCTTGCATCTGATGAAATGGTGCAGCCGAGATAGGTAAACTGGTTGACCGTTTTGAGTTTTGTGTGCCCGATGGAGATGTGGGGGGGCTGGTAGTCATGGTGGGGAGCTGGCTGATGGAGGACCTCAGTTTTCTTCAGGCTGACTTCCAGGCCAAACATTTTGGCAGTTTCCGCAAAGCAGGACGTCAAGCGCTGAAGAGCTGGCTCTGAATGGGCAACTAAAGCGGCATCGTCTGCAAAGAGTAGTTCACGGACAAGTTTCTCTTGTGTCTTGGTGTGAGCTTGCAGGCGCCTCAGATTGAAGAGACTACCAATAGTGCGGTACCGGATGTAAACAGCGTCTTCATTGTTGGGGTCTTTCATGGCTTGGTTCAGCATCATGCTGAAGAAGATTGAAAAGAGGGTTGGTGCGAGAACACAGCCTTGCTTCACGCCATTGTTAATGGAGAAGGGTTCAGAGAGCTCATTGCTGTATCTGACCCGACCTTGTTGGTTTTCGTGCAGTTGGATAATCATGTTGAGGAACTTTGGGGGACATCCGATGCGCTCTAGTATTTGCCAAAGCCCTTTCCTGCTCATGGTGTCGAAGGCTTTGGTGAGGTCAACAAAGGTGATGTAGAGTCCTTTGTTTTGTTCTCTGCACTTTTCTTGGAGCTGTCTGAGGGCAAAGACCATGTCAGTGGTTCCTCTGTTTGCGCGAAAGCCGCACTGTGATTCTGGGAGAATATTCTCAGCGACACTAGGTATTATTCTATTTAGTAGAAGCCTAGCGAAGATTTTGCCTGCAATGGAGAGCAACGTGATTCCCCTGTAGTTTGAGCAGTCTGATTTCTCGCCTTTGTTTTTGTACAGGGTGATGATGGTGGCATCACGAAGATCCTGAGGCAGTTTACCTTGGTCCCAACAAAGCTTGAAAAACTCATGCAGTTTGGCATGCAGAGTTTTGCCGCCAGCCTTCCAGACTTCTGGGGGGATTCCATCCATACCTGCTGCTTTGCCACTTTTCAGTTGTTCGATTGCCTTATATGTCTCATCCAGGGTGGGAACCTCATCCAGCTCTAGCCTTACCCTTAGCCTTCTACTTAACATCTAAACCTATACATTTCAAATATAAACCCAACATTTTAACAAAAAAATAATTATTATTCTGCAAATGATTAGTTATCTTCTCCAAATAAATACATGATTGAATTTCATTATGCCATATTTGTATACTCAGTTCAACATTATTTTTCCTAGTGACATTTTCTAGCCACTGCTAATTCTAAACATATAAATGCAATTTGAGGTTTCTCCAAACATAAATTTTCCATAAATGTATTCATATATCCCAATAAGCATACTCATGGATCAACATATAAATGTATTTTGAATAAATCTCGCAAAAATTTAATTACTTTTTCCCAAAAGGGCTTAACCTTTCTACAATCCCCACACTGAATGTAAAAAAGTACCTGTCTGATCACCACACCAAAAACACAAATCTGACACTCTAAATCCATATTTTTTTCAATTTTTCTGGAGTTAAATATAACTGATGCAAAAAATTATAATTAACTAAACTATATCGTACATTAATTAATTTCATAATGCTATCCAGGCACATATCAGACCACTCCTCCACAGAGTTAGGAATAGAAAGGTCATTTTCCCATTTATCCTTTATTTTAAATATATCTACCTTTTTCATCTTTTCCTGTAATAACAGGAACATTTCTGAAACAAATCCCTTTTTACCCTTATCAACAATGAATTTCTCAAATTTTGTTTGACTGGATAATATTAATTATCTACAATAGCATTCCAATAATAGATCTTGTACTTGATAACAAGCGAATAAAGTGTTTTGTAATATACCAAATTTCTCTCTAAGTCTATTAAACAAAAGAAATAAACCTACTTCAGAACAATCCTCCACTAATATCACTCTTTTTGATTCCCAATCTTTCAAATAAGGATGATTCAAAGAAAATGAAATTGTCTGATTCTGATAAAATGGTGTCTTAACTGAAATTTTTACTTTTCGATCCTATAAATTGATTCCATTTAGACAACACCCCCATCAAATGTTTCAATACTGGCAGTTTATACTGCTGTAAAAGTAATGGATTCCATTTGTATATAAAATAATGTATAGTTCTTTTCTGTTTTTGATCCATCTCCACTTTGCCCACAATGGAGGATGATCAATATCAGTCTATTAATAAGCTTTAATTGTGCTGCTTGATAATAATTTTGAAAGTGTGGTAATTGAAGACCTCCAAAGTCATACCATCATGTCAACTTTTGCATGGAGACTCTAGACAATTTGCCTTTCCATATAAACAAATGAACAGCTTTATTTAATTCCTTAAAAAACTTTCCTGGTATAGCACATGGAATAGATTGAAATAAATACTGAATGCGAGGGTATGTATTCATTTTAATACAATTTACCCATCCAATCAATGTTAAGGGTAACTCCTTCTATCTATTTAAATCAAATTTAATCTTATTTAATAACAGCACATAATTTAAGCTATATAAGTTTTTATTTTGAAAAATTTATTTAAAGTTTTACAAAATAAAGAAAATAAAATACAAAAAAAAACTAAATCTACCCCCTATAACCCCCTCCCCCCTCCAAATTCTCCCCCTCCCCCCTTGGAGCTTATATTAAAAAAATTACATAAAATCATAATAGGTTGAAGTGCGGTAAGTCAATCATTTACATCTTTAAACACAAATAAAAATTTCACTTTACATCTAAATCCATACATTCCAAATACAAAATCCACATTTTAACAAAAAAAATTATTTCGTAAATTATACGTTATATACTTTTATATCCTGCTTGTTGTATTTTCCCTTGTAAATGTGCCGATACTAAAAAGAAGTCAATCCTTGAAAACGATTCATGTCTAGATGAATAAAAGGAGAAATATTTCTCTGTCGGATTAAGACGTCTCCAAATATCTACTAAATTAAGATCTTTCATCAATGCTTGAACCTGAACTGCCATCTTAGATTTCTTAACTTTCTTTAGAGATTTATCTAATAAAGGTTCCAAAACACAATTAAAATCACTACCAACTAAAATATTATCATTAGCCTGACCCAAACATAAAAATGCATCTGAAATAAATATTTCATCATCTGCATTTGGGGCATAAATATTAAGTAAAGTCCAAAATTCACTAAAAATCTTACAATTCAATTTAAGAATATATCCTGCCTTTTCCTCCATTGATTGTAATTCAAAAGATAATTTTTTATGTATCAAGATTGAGCCCTAGAATTAAATGAAGAAGAATATACATGCCCAACCCAGTCCCTCTTTAATTTCATACTTTCCGTCACATTCAAATGTATTTCTTGTAAAAAAGCAATATCAATTTTCATTTTCTTAATATATGCCAAGACTCGCTTACACTTAATCGGACTGTTTAATCCTCGAACATTAAAAGTAGCAAACCTCAACTTCGACATATCTACTATTATTACTAAATACCAATAATATCTTTATATAAAAACTCAAATCAATGTATATAGGCCCTCCAATAGGAAAAAATATCACAAATTAAAAGCAAACTAAAATAAAAATAAAAAAATAAAGAAAACAAAAAGAAAATCCCCCCAAAAAACTACCAAAAGGTAGTAATCCCTAAACAAAAATTAGGTGTGGGTCACCCACCAGTGGCTGATGACGAGTAAAGAACTTAGAGCAAATCTCTCCCTCCCTAGCCAAACAATGAATAACTTCAAAATATCATAATAACAAAAAAAAGAGTAAGAAAAATAAAATTCTTCTTTTCATCCAAGAGATTCCAATCTCGAAGATCCCATTTCAGAAGAAGTTGAACTCTTTCCATTCCCGTTTTTCCCATTTCTGCCATTTCTTCCATTTCCAGAACAACCAAATTTTTCTTTAGGAGACAATGGTGGACTACGTCTTTGTCCTCTTATATCTGGCAATGAATCAGAAAAAATCATTGCTTCACGATCATTCTCAAAAAACCAAAATATATATTCTCCATAAAACACCTTCAACACTGCTGGGTAGCGAAATGTAGACTTATAACCTTTACGCCACAAAACTTCTTTAACTGGATTAAATCGACGTCGATGTTGAATGACCTCTTGACTCAAATCAGGATAAAAAAAACTCTGCTATTCTGAATCAATAATGGACTTTGTCATTGTCTCGCATTTTGCACTGCTAGTCGAAGTCTTGGTTCTCTGTCCAAATAATTCAAACATTGAATTATTACCGGTCTCAGTGGTTGACCAGCTGAGGGTGTTCTTCTTAGAGCTCTATGGGCTCTTTCCAGTACCAATCCTCCAGAAAAAAATTCTTGCCCTAATACTTGTGGGATCCAGTCTTTAAAGAAACTAAGAGGATCTTGTCCTTCTATACCTTCTGGCAAACCAATGATTTTCACATTGTTCCTTCTGCTTTGATTCTCCAAGTAGTCTATTTTCTTCTCTAACTCCTTCTCCCGTTCCCCCAATTCTATGACTGATTTTTCAACCTTCATCACTTTTTGTGTTAGAAGCCACTTGTTGTTTACAGTCCGAAAAAGCAGTCTGAAATTTTTTAATTCTTCATAAGATGCATCCACACGTGCTTTAACTATATTCAATTCTGAACTTATCATTTGAACCATCTCATTCATTAGAGGCTGAATAACTGCATTTAGTTGCATACACTGTAGATCAGAAAAGCTCAGCCCTGCTCACTCTGACGTAGTGGCAGAACCAGGTAAGTGCAGGTCCTGCTGCAACTCAACAGAAGGCATTTTAAAAGTTTTATTGCGGGTCTGGACTCCCAGCGACGGCACCCCGACTTCCTCAGGGGGTCGCCGCTGGTGTCCCCTCCCCCCCACATCTCATTGTTTTTTCACAAAATCACAAAGGAAAGCGATATATTCAGGTTGAAATGCTTCCTGATGCATTTCCAACAATGGAGTCGTCTTCCAGCGTGCTCCCTCTGTTGAAATCGAAAGGCTTTCCAAATCAGGATCCACTTCTTGGGACACGCACCTTCTTCCGGAGAACGGGTAATTCCAGCATCATCCTTCACTTGGTGAGTAATAGACATTTTCTTCCAGCCCCCACAGGCAGTGTTTGAGATTTAGACACTGAAGAGATGAAGCCTGAGGCTGTATCAAGTCGTCTAGGCCCCAAATCTTCAGCACTTCGAAAATGTAACTTCTTCTGCACTTGAGGTTGAATCTTTTTACCATTGATGGCCATAATAGTCCTTAATACTTTAAACTAAAATTTAAAAAGTTTAAACTTGAAAACAAAGGGTTAAAAAACAGGTACTTAAAAAGTCTGGCCAGAGAGGTCACGATTACATGTCTAGACTCTATGCCATCTTGCCATCCCCCCCCAAAAAAAACCCCAAAAAAACCATTTAAGTGGTATCCCCCTCTATTATCCAGGTGAGGTCACAACCACTAGTGGCAGGCGACTTCGAAAGATGCAGTCAAAAAACTGAGCCTGAAAATTACCATAAAACATTTTGAACACAGCTGGATATCTGAAAGCAAAACGATAACCTTTCTTCCATAACACTGCCTTTGCTGGGTTAAATTCTTTACGCCTCCTTATAACATCCTGACTCAAATCAGCATTAAAAAAAACACTCTATTACCCTGGACCACCAAAGGTCCCTGATTTTGGTGAGCTTTCTTTCCACCTTGTCATTGCAATCATGAAATGCCCACTTAATTTCTTTAAATTCGTCTTGCACTGTATCCACTGCTCGCAGACATTTAGTTATATCATTTTTAATTGCAGACACTTCCTCATAAATATTAACCATTTTCCCTCTCAATTCAGTAAGTTGGGCCTTGTTATCCATAAATCCCTGCGTAACCATGTTATCCATCCTATGCATGAAATCTTCAGACAAGAATAATGTAGTATCCCCTTCCACAGTTAGAGTTTTTAAAGTCTGTAGGGGAGGAGATTCCAACCTCTGAGGCCTACCTTCTGTGAGAAACAGAAGTACCTTCACAGAATTCGCTCGTCAAAAATTGAGAACAAAGAACATTTATTGTACAACAATGCAAAGTTGGGTGCTTCCCCTTACCCTGGGAATACACACATATATTGGGGCACACCCAACTTTTATACAGTTCATTTCAGTGTAGAGGTACCCTCCGCCCCTAACATTCTTCTGCCTCCTGGATACAGCAATGAGCTCTCTGAATCCTTCTCCATTAACAATGGCGTGAAGGGAGGAGTCACGTGATGGAGTAGTGGCCGGACGGTGAACTCCAGCCCTCTCCAGAAAAGTCAGAAAAAACAAAGCAAAACACAAAGGCACAAAAATAAAAATCAAAGTAAAGTGAATATAAAGGTGGAAAGAAGATGGCGACGAAAAAAGAAAAGTCGAAACCAACGGTAAGAAGAGAGGAAGAGAAGACAACGGAAGATGAAGGAAAAGGCCTTACCTGTTCGAAGAGGCCCGCGGTGGAGAGAGAAACCCGCTCCCTCGGGTCGGTAGAAATTGGACTACAAAAATGGCTCGCTGAGCCGAGTAAACATGCGCAACCGCGCATGCGCGAGGAGTCGCGAATGCGCGATGCGCATGAAAAAAAACACACCGACGGGAGGGGTGACCAGCTGGGGAGTCGATCTCCACAGCCGGCAATGACAGCTGCAGAACACCTGCAGCAAGAGGAGAACATAGAAGACAACAAAAACAAGAAAGAAGAGAAGAAAAGGGCAACAAAGAAACAACAGATGGCCAACCCAGAGGAAGAAGAAGAGGAAGAGGAAGAGTACAGTGAAATAGAAGAAGAAGGGAAAGGCAAGATAAAGGATATACTTTCTCTTATTAAAGAATACATGGAGTCATTTAAAGAATGGCAAGCGCAAGAATTTAATGATTTAAGAAGAAGAATAAAGAATACAGAAGAGAAAATGAATAAAATAGATATGACCTTAACAGAAATGGGAAAGAGAATGGACAAGATGGAAGAGCGGGAAGCAGCAGTAGAAATGGAGGTAGAGGACTTAAAAAAGAAATTAGAGGAATCTAATAAAAAAGTTAAAGAAACACAAGAACTGTTAGCTCAGAAAATAGATATAATGGAAAATTATAACAGAAGAAATAACATAAAGATAGTGGGCCTTAAGGAAGATGAAGAAGGCAAGAATATGAGAGAGTTTATAAAAGATTGGATCCCTAGGATCCTAGGATGTCCAGAACTACAGCAAGAAATGGAAATAGAAAGGGCACATAGAGCATTGGCCTTTAAACCACAATCACAACAAAAGCCAAGATCTGTTTTAGTAAAATTCCTAAGATATACTACAAGAGAAAAGGTACTGGAGAAAACAATGGAAAAAGTAAGAGAGGACAATAAGCCACTGGAGTACAAAGGGCAAAAAATCTTCATTTATCCAGATATAAGTTTTGAACTCCTGAAGAAGAGAAAGGAGTTCAATACAGCAAAGGCGATTTTATGGAAGAAAGGGTATAAATTTATACTAAAGCATTCAGCGGTATTGAAAATATTTATTCCAGGACAACAAAACAGACTATTCTCGGATCCAGAAGAAGCACAAAAATTTGCAGAACAATTACAAAATAGACTGAGAGATGAAGACGTGTAACGAGAGTACAAAAGCCTGCGAACTAAAAAGACATAAGTTTTGAACTCCTGAAGAAGAGGAAGGAGTTCAAAACATCGAAAACGATCTTATGGAAAAAAATTATTCTCGGATCCAGAGGAAGCAAGGAAATTTGCAGAACAACTACAAAACAAACAGAGAGATGAAGACATGTAATAAGAGTAAAAATGACCACGATTTATATGTATGTGGGTAAAGAGGTATATGTGTGTATATGTATAATGTGCATACATGAATGTATCCGTATTTAGAGGAAAATATAGATAGTACAGACAAGAATTAATAAGGGAAGGAAAAGGAATAGAGGGAATAAGGAGGGAATTAAAAGAGTGACCTTTGTCACATATGAAAAGTGAAAACTTTTCTGGGGGGTGCTGGGTGGGGGTGGTGTTACGGTCACTGCAAAATCAGCTGACGCTTGCGAGTGAATTCGCAAATCCAAATGGAGAGGGGAGATGTGGTTGTCCGACAAGGGATAAAGGACAACTCAGGAGGGGAAGGGGGGATTGGGGCTACAGAAGTTTTAAATAGGAGAATAAGGAAAATGTTTGATGTTTTAGGAATGTTATCTTATAAAGGATTCAAAACAAGAAAACAGAAATGGATAAGAAGGAAAGGTAATGATGGAGAAACGGAAAGGGAACATAAACAAAGTATAAAATGGCTACGTTGAACTATATGACTTTAAATATTAATGGAATACATAACCAAATTAAAAGGAAGAAACTGCTAAATTTACTGAAAAAAGAAAAAATTGATATAGCATTTGCGCAAGAAACACATTTAACTGAATTGGAGCATAAGAAATTAAAGAGAGATTGGGTAGGACACGTAACAGCAGCATCGTATAAATCAAAGGCAAGAGGAGTAGCTATATTAATTAGTAAAAATGTGCCATTTAAAATAGAAGAGGAAATAATAGATCCAGCAGGGAGATATGTAATGATAAAATGTCAGATATCTTCGGAGTTTTGGAATCTACTCAATGTATATTCACCTAACGAAGAAGATCAAAAGTTTATGCAAGATATCTTTTTGAAGGTAGCAGATACGCAAGGGAACATATTAATAGGAGGGGATTTCAACCTGAATTTGGATTCAAATATGGACAAAACTGGGAAAAAAATTAACAGAAAGAACAAAGTAACCAAATTTATAATTAAATCAATGGAAGAAATGCAACTTTTGGATATATGGAGGAAACAACACCCAAAGGAAAAGGAATATTCATATTACTCGGCTAGACATAAAACATACTCAAGAATAGACCTATTTTTGTTATCAGCTCGTATGCAAGATAGAGTAAAAAAAACAGAATATAAAGCTAGAATACTATCGGACCATTCACCCTTAATATTGACAGTAAAGTTAGAGGACATCCCTCCAAGAAGGTATGTCTCTTTGGCTTGGCTTCGCGGACGAAGATTTATGGAGGGGGTAAAAAGTCCACGTCAGCTGCAGGCTTGTTTGTGGCTGACAAGTCCGATGCGGGACAGGCAGACACGGTTGCAGCGGTTGCAGGGGAAAATTGGTTGGTTGGGGTTAGGTGTTGGGTTTTTCCTTCTTTGCCTTTTGTCAGTGAGGTGGGCTCTGCGATCTTCTTCAAAGGAGGTTGCTGCCCGCCAAACTGTGAAGCGCCAAGATGCACGGTTTGAGGCGTTATCAGCCCACTGGCGGTGGTCAATGTGGCAGGCACCAAGAGATTTCTTTAGGCAGTCCTTGTACCTTTTCTTTGGTGCACCTCTGTCACGGTGGCCAGTGGAGAGCTCGCCATATAACATGATCTTGGGAAGGCGATGGTCCTCCATTCTGGAGACGTGACCCATCCAGCGCAGCTGGATCTTCAGCAGCGTGGACTCGATGCTGTCGACCTCTGCCATCTCGAGTACTTCGACGTTAGGGATGAAAGCGCTCCAATGGATGTTGAGGATGGAGCGGAGACAACGCTGGTGGAAGCGTTCTAGGAGCCGTAGGTGGTGCCGGTAGAGGACCCATGATTCGGAGCAGGTATGGATGGAATCCCCCCAGAGGTCTGGAAGGCTGGCGGCAAAACTCTGCATGCCAAACTGCATGAGTTTTTCAAGCTTTGTTAGGACCAAGGAAAATTGCCTCAGGATCTTCGTGATGCCACCATCATCACCCTGTACAAAAACAAAGGCGAGAAATCAGACTGCTCAAACTACAGGGGAATCACATTGCTCTCCATTGCAGGCAAAATCTTCGCTAGGATTCTACTAAATAGAATAATACCTAGTGTCGCTGAGAATATTCTCCCAGAATCACAGTGCGGCTTTCGCGCAAACAGAGGAACTACTGACATGGTCTTTGCCCTCAGACAGCTCCAAGAAAAGTGCAGAGAACAAAACAAAGGACTCTACATCACCTTTGTTGACCTCACCAAAGCCTTCGACACCGTGAGCAGGAAAGGGCTTTGGCAAATACTAGAGCGCATCGGATGTCCCCCAAAGTTCCTTAACATGATTATCCAACTGCACGAAAACCAACAAGGTCGGGTCAGATACAGCAATGAGCTCTCTGAACCCTTCTCCATTAACAATGGCGTGAAGCAAGGCTGTGTTCTCGCACCAACCCTCTTTTCAATCTTCTTCAGCATGATGCTGAACCAAGCCATGAAAGACCCCAACAATGAAGACGCTGTTTACATCCGGTACCGCACGATTGGTAGTCTCTTCAATCTGAGGCGCCTGCAAGCTCACACCAAGACACAAGAGAAACTTGTCCGTGAACTACTCTTTGCAGATGATGCCGCTTTAGTTGCCCATTCAGAGCCAGCTCTTCAGCGCTTGACGTCCTGCTTTGTGGAAACTGCCAAAATGTTTGGCCTGGAAGTCAGCCTGAAGAAAACTGAGGTCCTCCATCAGCCAGCTCCCCACCATGACTACCAGCCCCCCCACATCTCCATCGGGCACACAAAACTCAAGATGGTCAACCAGTTTACCTATCTCGGCTGCACCATTTAATCAGATGCAAGGATCGACAATGAGATAGACAACAGACTCGCCAAGGCAAATAGCGCCTTTGGAAGACTACACAAAAGAGTCTGGAAAAACAACCAACTGAAAAACCTCACAAAGATAAGCGTATACAGAGCTGTTGTCATACCCACACTCCAAGAAGGTATAGATGGAGATTAAACCCCATGTTACTTAAAAGGCAGGATTTTGGAGAATTTATTGAAAAACAAATTAAAATGTATTTTGAAATAAATACAGAATCAGTGGAAGATAAGTTTATACTATGGGATGCAATGAAAGCATTCATTAGAGGGCAAATAATAAGTTATGTAACCAAGATGAAAAAGGACTATAATCAGGAAACAGAGCAGTTGGAAAGGGAAATAGTAAATATAGAAAAAGAATTAGAAATGAAGGAAGATATCACTAAAAGAAGAGAATTGGCGGATAAAAAGATAAAATATGAAACACTACAAACATATAAGGTGGAGAAAAATATAATGAAGACAAAACAGAAATATTATGAACTAGGTGAAAAAACGCACAAAATCCTAGCATGGCAGCTTAAGACAGAACAAGCTAAGAAAATGGTATTGGCATCAAGGAAAAAAGACAAACCAATTACATATAATCCAAAAGAAATTAAGGAAAACTTTAGAGAATTCTATGAACAATTATACCGAACTGAAAACGAAGGGAAAGAAGGGAAAATAGATGAATTTCTGACTAAAATTGAACTACCAAAACTACAAATAGAGGAACAAAATAAATTAACAGAGCCATTTGGAATAGTAGAAATACAAGAGATAATTAAAAAAATTACCAAATAATAAGACACCAGGAGAGGATGGATTCCCAATAGAATTCTATAAAACATTTAAAGACTTATTAATTCCGCCCCTCCTGGAAGTAATCAACCAGATTGATAAAACGCAAAGCTTACCAGATTCATGTAAAACAGCAATAATTACAGTAATACTAAAGCAAGGGAAAGATCCACTCACACCAGCGTCATATAGACCAATATCTTTACTTAACACAGATTATAAGATAATAGCTAAATTATTAGCAAACAGATTAGCAGAGTATGTACCGAAAATGGTAAATCTAGACCAAACTGGATTTATCAAAAAAAGACGCACAACAGACAATATTTGTAAATTTATTAACTTAATTCATGCAGTAGAAGGGAATAAAGCACCAACAGTAGCAGTTGCTTTAGACGCAGAGAAGGCCTTTGACAGAGTAGAATGGAATTATTTGTTCAAAGTATTGCAAAAATTCAGTTTACCGGAGAAGTATATTAAATTGGATTAAAGCATTATATAAGGGACCATTAGCGAAAGTGACAGTAAATGGACATGTATCCAAGCAATTTAACTTAAGCAGGTCAACACGACAGGGATGCCCACTATCACCTTTATTGTTTGCGTTAGCTATAGAACCACTAGCAGAATTGATAAGAATAGAAAATAATATAAAAGGGATAAAAATAAAAGACAAGGAATATAAAATCAGTTTATTTGCGGATGATGTTATAGTGTACTTAACAGAACCAGAACTATCAATAAAAGAATTATATAAGAAATTGAAGGAATATGGAGAAGTGTCGGGTTACAAGATCAACGTAAATAAAAGTGAAGCAATGCCTATGAATGATGCGGATTTCTCAAAATTTAAGAAAGAATCACCATTTAGATGGCAAATGCAAGCAATAAGATACCTAGGTGTACAAATAAACAAAAATCTCGGCCAACTATATAAACTCAATTATTATCCACTAATGAAAAAATTACAGGATGATTTAGAGCATTGGAAAGATTTACCATTAACACTAATAGGAAGGATAAACTGTATTAAAAGGAACGTTTTTCCAAGGATATTATACCTATTTCAGGCATTGCCAATACAACTGACAGAGAAATTCTTCAAGGAGTTAAAGAAAATAATAAGGAAATTTTTATGGAAAGGGGGGAAGCCAAGGATAGCACTAGATAAATTAACTAAATGGTATAAACAAGGAGGCTTACAACTGCCAAACTTTAAAAATTATTATAGAGCCGCACAATTAAGATACCTATCAGATTTTTATCAAACAAGGGAAAAGCCAGATTGGACTAGATTAGAATTAGATAAAATAGGGGAAAAGACACCTGAACACATATTATATAAATGGGATGAAAAATTGGTACAACATAGAAGTTATCCAGTATTACATCATCTACTCAATATTTGGAAGAAGATTCATGTAGAAAGAAGTAAAACAAATTATCAATTATCAAAACTAATATTGACGCAAAACAAGTTACTCCTTTTTACAATAGATAACCTTTCCTTTAGAGAATGGGAGAAAAAAGGGATTAAAAGAATAGAAAATTGTTTTTCTGGAAATAGATTCTTATCCTTTGAACAAATGAAAGATAAGTACAATATAACTCAAGATACAGCGCTGGCATATTACCAATTGAGATTCTACTTGAAGGATAAATTAGGAAGCAGTTTGAGTTTGCCAGAGGGAAGTAACTTTGAATATGTGATTACAGATACAATGATAATCAAAAGATTTATAACAAATATGTATATTAAACTGCAAGAAAAGGAGAATGAGGAAACAAATGGTAAAACTAAACAAAAATGGGAACAGGATTTAAATATAAAGATAAAAAAGGAAACATGGGAGAAGTTATGCTCTGGAATGATGAGAAATACAATAAATACGAGGTTACGTATGATACAATATAACTGGTGTAAGGTAAAAACATCATGAGATGGGACCGGAGAAGGAGTCACCCAGTACTAAGGAGTAACAGAATGCAGATGTGACCTTGTACACTCAAGATAAATTTTGCACTAACAAGAATGATGTGCAGCAGACTAACAGAGAAGGATAGCAACAGTTTATTCATTGGACAATGTCATGGTATGATAATTTACTAAGTACGTATCCTGAGGTATAAAAAAAACACCACTTGCTGATAACGGCAGAATGCGCCTTCTCCAACTAACACTGTTAGTTGCAAGTGTTACAATCCGGCAATAAAGAACAAAGAACCTTGATTTCGACTCAGTCTGGTGTTTGACTCATTCATTCATGAACAAAGCAGACCTTACACTTTTACTTTACACTGGTTACACATGCTATACATTACACCTCAAAAGTTAAATAAATGGGACCCAACAGTATCTGATAGATGTTTTCGATGTAAAAAAGAAATGGGAACAACAATTCATGCAATCTGGACATGTGAAAAAGTAGAAAAATTTTGGGAAGATCTCAATCAGATATTAAATAAAATAACAGAAAACAATATACCAAAAAATCCAGAGATCTTTCTCCAAAGTAACATAAAAAACAAAGAATTTGGAATTGATTTGGAGGATGCACAAAAAAGATTTGTTAAGATAGCTCTAGCCGTAGCAAAAAAATGTATTATGTCAACCTGGAAATTGGAAGATAATTTGAAAATACAACAATGGTATATAGAAATGAATAAATGTATTCCATTAGAAAAAATAACATATAGTTTAAGAAATAATATTGAAATATTCGAACAAATACGGGAGCCTTATATTAAACACAATAGCGAAAACCTACCGGGGACAATCACTACCTAAGTTAACGGAAGGAAAAGGAAATGAAAAGAATGGACTCAGTGGAATTTCTGGTGTATTTTTATTGAATGACAACATTGTCTGACTGGTTTAATGTATCCTAGATTTTATACCTTAAATGGACGGGAGGGGGGGAGGTGGGGAGGGTGGGAGGGGAGAAGGGGGGGGGAGAAAATGACATTGTATATGTGTGAAAAGGAAAAAATGTGTATCATGGTTAATGTGATTAATGGTGTGAAAAATAAAAAAATTTAAAAAAAAACAATGGCGTGAAGCAAGGCTGCATTCTCGCACCAACCCTCTTTTCAATCTTCTTCAGCATGATGCTGAACCAAGCCATGAAAGACCTCAACAATGAAGACGCTGTTTATATCCGGTACCGCACGGATGACAGTCTCTTCAATCTGAGGTGCCTGCAAGCTCACACCAAGACACAGGAGCAACTTGTCCGTGAACTACTCTTTGCAGATGATGCCGCTTTAGTTGCCCATTCAGAGCCAGCTCTTCAGCGCTTGACGTCTTGTTTTGCGGGAACTGCCAAAATGTTTGGCCTGGAAGTCAGCCTGAAGTCAGCCAGCTCCCCACCATGACTACCAGCCCCCCCACATCTCCATCGTGCACACAAAACTCAAAACGATCAACCAGTTTACCTATCTCGGCTGCACCATTTCATCAGATGCAAGGATCGACAACGAGATAGACAACAGACTCATCAAGGCAAATAGCGCCTTTGGAAGACTACACAAAAGAGTCTGGAAAAACAACCAACTGAAAAACCTCACAAAGATAAGCGTATACAGAGCCGTTGTCATACCCACACTCCTGTTCGGCTCCGAATCATGGGTCCTCTACCGGCATCACCTACGGATCCTAGAACACTTCCACCAGCATTGTCTCCGCTCCATCCTCAACATTCATTGGAGCGACTTCATCCCTAACATCGAAGTGCTCGAGATGGCAGAGGCCAACAGCATCGAATCCACGCTGTTGAAAATCCAACTGCGCTGGGTAGGTCACGTCTTCAGAATGGAGGACCATCGCCTTCCCAAGATCGTGTTATATGGCGAGCTCTCCACTGGCCATCGTGTCAGAGGTGCACCAAAGAAAAGGTACAAGGACTGCCTAAAGAAATCTCTTGGTGCCTGCCACATTGACCACCGCCAGTGGGCTGATAACGCCTCAAACCGTGCATCTTGGCGCCTCACATTTCGGCGGGCAGCAACCTCCTTTGAAGAAGACCGCAGAGCCCACCTCACTGACAAAAGACAAAGGAGGAAAAACCCAACACCCAACCCCAACCAACCAATTTTCCCCTGCAACCGCTGCAACCATGTCTGCTTGTCCCGCATCGGACTTGTCAGCCGCAAAAAAAAAGAATTCTGTCTGCCTATGAGCCCAGTTTCTGTAAACTTGAAAGACCATGGGGTATCCTGTCTGGGTCCCATCCTGTCTGGGTCCCTTATTCATGAATCTGCCTTTGTCCTTATTCACACATCTCAACCCCCAGGACTTACTATTTCTATATGCAGAACTTGCTAATTCTGTCTATCACTATAAGACCCTTATTCTATTATACTTGCGTAACCCTTCCTCACACTCTTATCAGAATTCATCCCTACTCACACTTACTTAACTTCCTCTAGTCTCGTCTAGTATTCCTTATTTCATTCATACTAGCTTTACTTCCTATATTCTATTATCTCTCACACTTCTATGATTGATTCTTGCAGCCTGCAGTATTGCTGCTTCTTCTTCCTCTTCTTCTGTATCCACCCCACTATTTTGGCCCATCCCATTTGACTGTGGGTCTTAACCACCTCCCCTCAAATTGTCGGCCCGGCAGAGGGTGACCGTTCCCGCAGTCTGGGTCCAGTCGGTTGTGGTGCGCATGCGTGGCTCGCTGTGCATGCCCAGTTCAGTTAGGGCCCGAAGGCACAAATCCTCTTACCCTGCATTAGCGGTCATCACGCTGCCGGCCTCACCAACGTGATCAGGGTCGCGTTTGCAGGCGCATGTCCTGTGTCATATTCACGCCCCCCCCTGAAGCAGGGCTCACCGTGCTGGCGCCATCTTGCATTGTTAAACACAAGGAGAGCACTGGCGTAACAGAGATCTTGGCCTGGATAGTCCTCTGCGTCTTCAGGGCTTCCAAAATTGAAACTCGTGGATCCTTCTGGAAGGTAGGCCTCAACTCTTCCACACTTTCAGCTCTTTTAAAATATGTTTTCTTCCCAGATTGAGCTTTTAATCTCTTCGTAGTTGCTGTATTTATATCTTAAACTTATTTAGAAAAAGTTTTAAATGTTTTAACTGACTTTAATTTTCGGGCATTAATTATTCAGCTGGGGAGAGGTGGTTTCACATGTCCTCTTCCTATGCCATCTTGCCACGCCCTCCAAGATCCTGACTCTGTAATGGGAGAAACCATGGAGAAGACAACAATAGAAGCAAGATCAACATGGAGCCAAGAAGTGGAGTAAGAGAAAGAAAATCAAGAGGAAGATAAAGACATACAAGAAAAAATGCAAGGTAAAAAACAGATGCAGATGGCAGATAAGGAATACTTTGACGGTCAAATAAAGATTCTAATGGAAACAATAATGGCTGAGTTCAGTACTATTAAAAAGACATGTAAAAATACAAAGAATAGAGAATGTTATGGCAGACATGAGAAAGTGAAATGATGAAGTGGAAGACAGTGATAGGCATAGAAATGGAAGTGAATGAGTTAAAAGAAAAACTGGAAGATAGAGATGAGATTATGAAGACACGACTTATTGGCCCATAAAATTGACATTTCAGAGAATTTCAGCAGACATAATAATATAAAAATAGTGGGCGTGAAAGAGGATGAAGAAGGGGCAGATATAAAAGGATTTATAAAAAGATGGATCCCACAGATCTTGGGAGTGGAAGAACTCCAAGAAGAAATAGAAATTGAAAGAGCCCAAAGAGCATTGACGCCAAAGCTGCAGCCACATCAGAAACCATGATCCATACTAATTAAACTACTAGGATATACAACGAGAGAGAAAATATTGGAAATAGCAATGAAAAGAATGAAAGAAAATAAGGAACCATTGTAGTACAATGGGATTTTTTTAATCCAGATATTAGCTTTGAACCTTTAAAGAAGTGAAAGGAATTTAATTTAGCAAAAACGCTACTATGGAAAAAAGGTTATAACTTTGTGTTGCAACATCCAGCAGTGTTGAAGGTATTCATCCCTTGTGGGCAAAATAGATTGTTTTCAGATCCAGAGGAAGCTCATCACTTTGCAGACCAATTACCAAATAAGCAACAAGAAGAGGAGTGAAGGAAATAATAAAAGGATGGTTAAAATAACGTCTATCAAAATGTTGGAATGTTACAAGTTTGATTACAGATGTTTAAGAAAAAAGAGGTTAAAAAAAGCTTTGTTATATTTTTAAGAATAATAAATAGATTTCTCTGGGGGAGGGCTGGGGAGGGGGGAGGATCTGTCCACTGTGAAATCTGTTGACATTTGTGGTTAATACTGCAATCCACATAGAAAAGGGAGTTGTGATTGTCTTGTGAGGTGGCAAGAGCAACTCAGTGAAGGGGGATTTAATGTTGTTTTTTTAATAGTATTTTTTGGTTTTCTTATGGTTTTTGTTATGTTCCTGCTAGTTGTGTCATCATGTATAGTAAAGAGAAAGAACAATGTAAGAGTGATTTTGGAAGAAAGGAGATGGAGGGGTTGAAGAGGTGGGAGAGGTGAAAATGGATGGGTAAGATGAGTGCAGTGAACCATATGACTATTAATATTAATGGAATTCACAATCAAACTAAGAGAAAAAAGTTACTGACACTACTTAAAAAGGAGAAAATAGACAAAGAATTTATACAAGAAACACACTTAACTGAGTTAGAACATCACAAACTGAAGAGAGACTGGATAGGTCATGTAGTGGCATCATCACACAACTCAAAAACTCGGGGAGTTGCTATATTAGTTAATAAGAATCTTCCAATTAAGATAAAGGAAGTAATAACAGACCCAGTGGGTAGATACATAATGATGATGTGCCAGATTTATTCAGAATCTTGGAATTTGTTGAACATTTATGCACCTAATGAAGATGACCAGGAATTTATGCAGGGCATTTTTTAAAAGAAAGCAGACACTCACGAACATTTTACTAGGGGGGACTTTAATTTTAACCTTGACTCATCAATAGATAAAACTGGGAAGTCAACTATAAATAATAAAACAGCTAAATTTACATTGAACTCAATGCATGATATGAATATAATTGATATATGGAGAAAACAACACCCAAAAGAAAGAGAGTATTCATATTATTTAAACAGACATAAAAACCTATTCTAGGATAGGCATGTTCTTGTTGTCAGCTCAGATTCAGGGGAGAGTTCGAAAGACTTTTATTAGACCACTTACCCTTGTTATTGAGAAATTATTTAGAGGATATTCCACCAAAAACATATAAATGGAGGCTAAACCCTATATTGTTAAAAAGGCAAGACTTTCGGGAATACATAAACGAAAATATATTTTGAGACAAATGCAAATTCTGTAACAGCCACATTTATATTAAGGGATGCAATGAAGGCCTTTATTAGGGGACAAATAGTTAGTTACATGACTAAAATTAAAAAAGAATATAATTGGGAAATAGAACAGTTGGAATAAGAGGTAGTAACTATAGAGAAAGATTTAATGAGGAAGGAAGATATTGAGAAAAAGAGAGAATTGACAGAGAAAAAAAATATGATACATTACATATAAAGTGGAGAAAAACATTATGAAAACAAAGCAAAGATATTATGAATTAGGAGAGAAAACCCACAAAATATTGGCTTGGCAATGAAAAACAGAGCAAGCAACAAGAATTATCTTAGCAACAAGGAAGGTGGATAAACAGATCTCATATAAACCCATTAGAGATTCATGGAAATTTTTAAAAAAATTATAAGCAATTGTATCAAACTGAAAACCCAGGGAAGAATAACAAAATAGATGAGTTTTTGTCAAACATTGAATTACCCTAATTACAATTATTCAAATTCAAATTCAAATTACTGGAAACATTTATTAAGTGGATTAGAGCATTGTGTAATGAACCTTTGGCAAAAGTGGTAACAAATGCATGCTTCAGACCATTTTAAATTGAGTAAATCAACAAGATAGTGATGACCATTATCAACTTCCCTGTTTGTTTTGGCTATAGAGCCATTGGCAGAGCTGATAAGAAAAGAACCTACGAAAAAGGGAATAAAAGTAAAAGAGGAAGAATTTAAAATGAGCTTATTTGCAGATGATGTTATAGTATATTTAACGGACCTGGATAAATCAATATAAAGGTAATATACAAAATTGAAAGAATATGGGGCATTATCAGGATACAAGGTTAATATTGATAAAAGTGAAGCGATGCCAATGAACAAAGTCGATTATACAAAATGTAAAAGGGAATCCCCTTTTAAATGGCAATCACAGGTCATACATTACCTAGGTATCAGAATAGATAATAATTTAAACATTTGTATTAAAAAAAACATTTATATAACATTTGTAAAATAAAAAAAATACAGGAAGATTTAGAGAAATGGAAAGATTTACCACTAACTCTAATAGGGAGAGTAAATTGTATCAAGATGAATGTGTTTTCATGGCTAAAATATCTGTTCCAAACACTACCAATTCCCTTGACAGGGGAATTTTAAAAAATGAAATTAAATTAACTAATAAGAAAGTTTCTCTGAAAGGGTGGCTTTGGAAAAAATCAAGAGTGGCTCTGGAAAAGTTAACATGGGTGTATAAACAAGGAGGACTACAATTACCAAATTTCAAAAACTATTACAAGGCTCCACAGTTAAGAATTTTATCAGATGGGAGAAAAACCGGCTAGGCTCAAGATAGAATTATACAAATTAGGAGAAAAAGTCCCAGAACATTTACTCTATAAATGGGATGAGAAACTGGTGCAACACAACAATTCAGCAATACTACATCATATAATAAAAACATGGAAGAGAATACATCTAGAGCAAAAGATAATAAATTATCAAATACCAAAAATGTTACTCACGCAAAACTCATTTACAATGGACGATTTATTTTTTAAGGGATGGACGTGAAGAGGAATTAAAAGAATAAAGGATTGTTTTTTTGGGAAATAACATTGATATTTAAACAGTTAAAAAATGAATATGGAATATCACATGGTAAAATATTTTCATACTATCAGTTGAAAACTTATTTAAAAGAAAAGTTGGGAACTAGTCTAAGATTACTTAATTACAGACACTGTGATAGCAAAAAAAATTATCACAAATATTTACAGCAAACTGCAATGCAAGGAAAATGATGAAGCAATGTACAAACCCAAACAAGGTTGGGAAAAAGATTTCAATATACAAATAAAGAATTAACCATGGAAGGAACTATGTGCAGGTACCATGATTAATACAATAAATACTCAGTTTCGTATGATACAATACAATTGGATCCATAGTCTGTATGTTACACCTCAAAGGTTAAAAGAATGGAATCCAACAATATCGGACAAAAGCTTCCATTGTAAACAAGAAATTGGAACAATATTACATGCAATTTGGACATGTATGAAAGTGAAAACTTTTTGAAGAGGATTTAAACCTAATATTAAATAGAATTACAAAAAATAGGATGCCAAAAGAGCCAAAAATCTTCCTGTTAAACAACATAAAAGATAGAGAATTAGGTCTAAAATTAGAAAGGGGTCAAAAAAGATTTATTATGATTGCACTTGCAGTAGCAAAAAAATGCATAATGATAACGTGAAAAACGGAGGCAACCTTAAAAATACATTAACGGTACATAGAAATGAACAAGTGTATTCCATTAGAAAAAATTACCTACAATCTAAAAGACAATTACACTTTATTTGAACAAATTTGGGAACCATACATAGTTTATATTAGAAACTGCCGATTTCAGACCTCCATCTCTTCAAGAGGTGTTACAGGTACAACAATACTTAAATATGGAATTTTTGGTTGACACGATTTCTTTTTCTTCTCTTTTGTGTTCTTCTATTGTTTATTTATTTCTTCTTCTTTCTTTAAGTTATAGGAGGTGGGGAGGGTGGGAAATGGAAATGTCACTGTGTATATTTTAATGCTGAATATTTCTATATATTTTTACTGATGTGGTTCATGGTGAATTACTAAATAAAAAAAATATTTAAAAAAAATTAACTACCTCCCTATGCTGGAAAAGATTGAAGGTGACTTGGAGAGAAAGTGGAAATATCGCCAAAGGCATCACCGACTCATAATGAATTGATGCCCATAAAATCCTGGCAACTTGGCATTGGCAGGGGTAGCCCCATTTTGGCAGGATTCAGCTGATATACTTACCAGAATAATGAAGGTAACCTTCCCGATGGATCTAATGTTGTATCTGCTGGATAACCTTATGAACATAAGCTACAAATTAACCAAACTCCAAATTCAATTCATATTTATTTCTTTGTCCATGAGCAAAAGAAAAATAAGCCAAGCAGTGACTTTGAAATCTGACTCCCCTCTTCATACCAGTAAGTGGATGATCGAGATGCATAACTGTATTCCCATGGAAAAAAATTATAATCTTACAAACCAACATAGCACTTTTTGTTAAAATACGACAGTTATATCTGACATGCACGGGAGCCACACCCTTATAAAAAGACTTACAGAGATCTACCAACAGATGGATTAATGGAAGTAATTATATAAGGGGGTGGCCCCATTGCCTCCATGGACACTTACTGAAAGCTTCAACCCCATAACCAGCCTCTCTCCTTTTACTTTTCTCCGTCTTTCCCTTGGTTTTTTTTGGGGGGGGTGGGAATTGGAGGGGGAGAAACACCACATGAATGTAGATTGCTGGGAGATATTGATATATTCTGGAAGAGTCCGTGATGTTTCTTTATTGATAGAAAACAAAAAATAAAATATTCAAAAGATAAGGAACTAAATACAAGAGCCCGTCATCTGCACCACGGCCCCCTTCATTGATCCCAATCATTTCACAACTGACATCTTTATTCAGAAGGGGTAGAATTATATCTGCACACCAATGTGTTTCAGACAGGGTTGCCACACTCTAACAGACGTGTCAGAGTTCCTCCTTAAATTGCATGGGATTCCATCATGTATCGTGTATTCCATATATCCACTAAACATTTCCTGGCTACTGATAAGGTGACTTTCACAGATTGAATTTGGTATTTGGACAATTTAAAACTCAAGTCCATAATGTTTCCCAGAAGGCACAACTCCAGATCCTGGGGAAAATCCACCTTTTTAATTTTTTTCAGAACATGCCCCCAGTCCTCCCAGAAGGATCTCACCTTTGTACACAGCCAGGTTGAATGGATAAAGGTTCCAATCTCCACACCATACCTAAAGCACATTTCCGAGGTTTCTGATTTAGATTTATGTAGTTTTTGTGTGTGAGGTATAGTTGAGGTAGGAAGTTGTATTGCACCAACCTGTACCTGGCATTAATAACTGCTGTCATGCTGTCCAGACACAAATCTGACCAGCACTCCTCATGGATTGTTGTGCCCAAGTCCATCTCCATCTTTCTCTCAACCTGTGTAAGCCTGGCTACGGACCCTCATTTTGGAATAAGAGATGCATCATAGAGATGAACTTGTGCATATTCCCCTTTGAATTAGAATCTCCATGTCACTACACATGGGCAGGGCCATAGATGGTCCCAAATTATCCCTTAAGAAAGATCTTAGCTGAGGATTACAGAAGAAAGTTTTATTAGACAAATTATATTTATTCAGTAGCTGTTCAATGACCTGAGCTGCCTTTGTTCATAACAATCCTCAATATATCTGATCCCCTTCTGCACCAGGTGTCCAGGATCTTATTAACCAGAGTCATGGGTATTATTTTGTTCTGGGTCAAGGGCACTTTAGAAGATATCCCCACCTTTATTCCAATACATTGATTTATTTTTTGCCACGTCTGAACTACATGTTCTAATATGGGGTTATCTGTTTGCTTTGATATCAATTTAGTGTCCCATTTATATATAAACTCTCCTGCTATCTTTTCTCCTACCATGTGTAGTCCAATTTGTGCCCAGGAGGGGGTACCATCTCCCTCAAACTGAGTAGCCCAATAATATTTTTTAAAATCGAGCAATTTCAGACTTCCTAATTTATAATCCCAAGTCAACATTTCAATGGAGATTCTAGCCACTTTACCATTCAACAGGAACTTTCTGACACATCTGTTGAGCATCTTAAAGAAGCCCTGGGGCAATGAAATGGGAAAGGACTAAAATAGATACTGTAGTTTTGGCATCACCTTCGTTTTAATGCAATTAACTCTGCCCACCAAAGTTATGGGCAGGGTTCTCCTTCTACCAAGGCCCTCCTCAATATTCCGGAGCAAAGGGAGATAATTGAGTTTATATAAATTGCGTAAATCCTTATCTACCTTTACCCCAAATATTTAATGCCCTCTTGTGGCCATTTAAATTGACTCCCTTGTTGGTACTGTCTGTAATTTCCCTTTGTCAAGGACATGATTTGAGTCAAGGACTTCTTATTATGACTCAGTATGGTAAGAAAATTTTCCTTATACAGGTTATTAGATTTCCTAGTGACAGTAATACCCAGATAATTAAATTGATTATTGACTATTTTAAAAGGAAAAGAGGAATGTAAAGAGTTAGAAGAGTCCAATATGAACATCTCACTTTTCTGCAAATTTAACTATTATCCTGAAAATCGGCAACATTGCTGAAGAAGAGATTGAACAGAGGGAATCGATCGATTTGGGTTTTATACATACAGCAAAATGTCATCTGCAAAACGAGACAGTTTATGGACACCTCCAGCTATTGTAATTCCAGAAATTTCATCCAATTATTGAAAGCCCACGGCTAAAGGTTCCAACACCAGGTTCAATAGCAAATGGTTAAAAGGGCAGTCTTGTCTAGTTCTAAAATGCAATTTAAAATGTTTGGATTTAATTGAGTTTGTAAAAACTGAAGCTGTAGCAAATAAATATATACATTTTATGCAATTGATAAATTGGGGAGCAAAATTAAATTTTTATAACACAGTAAATAGATATTCCCATTCCACCCTGTCAATGGCTCTTTCATGCAACATATCTGTTCTAGTTCCACTAACTTTTAAGCAGTGAATGAGGCCTGTAGTGCCTTTACAGAGTTTTCTTCTTGCTTGCTAGTTGAAGCCACTTCTTCTTTGGCTACTGGCTCCAACCTCTTGCCAAGTGTTGTTGATCTGCCTTACTGGCTCAACTCATGATCAAACAGTTCTTTGAGATCTTTAGCCTGACGAGACTTCTTCTTATCCAACTTTGGTTCTTCATACTGCAACCTGGCTTTTGCTCTGGCTTCTCCTGGTTCCTGGAAGCTGTAAACAAATTTTGTATCTTGGTCCCCTTAAGAGAGTTTCATCTGGGTGTCTCTGTGTGGTTCTGCATACAAGCTTTCTTATCCCTGGTTATTTACTATAACATTATCTTGGCTTCCTGCCAATTCTACTACCAAAGCTCTGGCTTATCTTTTCAAGATCACAGGCCAGACCTTGGCTCAATTTCAAACTGCACAATTCACAGACTGGTTCCTAACACTTCTGGAATATTCCATTATTACAGTGTGGATGCCTCTTGACTTTAAATCAAGTTGTTAATTCATTTCATAAGGAAGAAACCTCCTTTATTACAGATCTTTGTTAACTTGATAAAAAATTTGTTGCTTCTTTTTCTGAAACCACTGAAGTGAGACAATAATCAACATAGAAATTATTTGAGGAGTCACGTGATGGAGTAGTGGCCGGACGGTGAACCCCAGCCCTCTCCAGAAAAGTCGGAAAAAACAAAGGAAAACACAAAGGCACAAAAATAAAAATTAAAGAAAAGTGAGTATAAAGGTGGAAAGAAGATGGCGACGAAAAAAGAAAAATCGAAATCAACGGTAAGAAGAGAGGAAGAGAAGACAACGGAAGAAGAAGGAGAAGGCCTTACCTGTTCGAAGAGGCCCGCGGTGGAGAGAGAAACCCACTCCCTCAGGTCGGTAGAAAGTGGACTACAAAAATGGCTTGCTGAGCCGAGTAAAAGTGCGCAACCGCGCATGCAAAAAAACACACCGACGGGAGGGGTGACCAGCTGGGGAGTCGATCTCCACAGCCGGCAATGACAGCTGCAGAACACCTGCAGCAAGAGGAGAACACAGAAGACAACGAAAACAAGAAAGAGGAGAAGAAAAGGGCAACAAAGAAACAACAGATGGCCAACCCAGAGGAAGAAGAAGAGGAAGAGGAAGAGTACAGTGAAATAGAAGAAGAAGGGAAAGGCAAGATAAAGGATATACTTTCTCTTATTAAAGAATACATGGAGTCATTTAAAGAATGGAAAGCGCAAGAATTTAATGATTTAAGAAGAAGAATAAAGAATACAGAAGAGAAAATGAATAAAATAGATATGACCTTAACAGAAATGGGAAAGAGAATGGACAAGATGGAAGAGCGGGAAGCAGCAGTAGAAATGGAGGTAGAGGACTTAAAAAAGAAATTAGAGGAATCTAATAAAAAAGTTATAGAGACACAAGATATGTTAGCTCAGAAAATAGATATAATGGAAAATTATAACAGAAGAAATAACATAAAGATAGTGGGCCTTAAGGAAGATGAAGAAGGCAAGAATATGAGAGAGTTTATAAAAGATTGGATCCCTAGGATCCTAGGATGTCCAGAACTACAGCAAGAAATGGAAATAGAAAGGGCACATAGAGCATTGGCCTGTAAACCACAACCACAACAAAAACCAAGATCTATTTTAGTAAAATTCCTAAGATATACTACAAGAGAAAAGGTACTGGAGAAGACAATGGAAAAAGAAAGAGAGGGCAACAAGCACTGGAGTACAAAGGGCAAAAAATCTTCATTTATCCAGATATAAGTTTTGAACTCCTGAAGAAGAGAAAGGAGTTCAATACAGCAAAGGCGATTTTATGGAAGAAAGGGTATAAATTTATACTAAAGCATCCAGTGGTATTGAAAATATTTATTCCAGGACAACAAAACAGACTATTCTCGGATCCAGAAGAAGCACGAAAATTTGCAGAACAATTACAAAATAGACTGAGGGATGAAGACGTGTAATGAGAGTAAAAATGACCACGATTGATATGTATGTGGGTAAAGAGGTATAAGAGTGTATATGTATAATGTGCATACATGAATGTATCCGTATTTAGAGGAAAATATAGATAGTATAGACAAGAATTAATAAGGGAAGGAAATGGAATAGAGGGAATAAGGAGGGAACTAAAAGAGTGACCTTTGTTACATATGAAAAGTGAAATCTTTTCTGGGGGGGCTGGGTGGGGAGGAGTTGCGGTCACTGCGAAATCAGATGACGCTTGCGAGTGAATTCGCAAACCCAAATGGAGAGGGGAGATGTGGTTGTCCGACAAGGGATAAAGGACAACTCAGGAGGTGAAGGGGAGATTGGGGATAAATAAGATAGAAATAGGAGAATAAGGAAAATGTTGGATGTTGTAGGAATGTTGTCTTATAAAGAGTTGAAAATAAGAAAACAGAAATGGAAAAGGAGGAAAGGTAATGATGGAAAAACGGAAAGAGAAGATAAACAAAATATAAAAGGGCTACGCTGAACTATATGTCTTTAAATATTAATGGAATACATAACCAAATTAAAAGGAAGAAACTACTAAATTTAAATGAATAAATGTATTCCATTAGAAAAAATAACATATAGGTTAAGAAATAATATTGAAATATTCGAACAAGTATAGGAGCCTTACATTAAATACAATAGCGAAAACCTACCGGGGACAAACATTACCTAAGTTGATGGAAGGAGAAGGAAAGAAAAGAATGGACTCAGTAGAATTTCTGGTGTAATTTTGTTGAATGACAACATTGTCTGACTGGCTTAATGCAACCTAGATTGTATACCTAAAATGGATGAGAGGGGGGGGGGGGTGGGGGGGTGGTTTGGGAGGAAAGGGGGGGGGAGAAAAAGTCACTGTATATGTGTGAAAAAGAAATAGTGTATATCATGGCTAATGTGATTTATGGTGTGAAAAATAAAAAATAAAAAAAAAAAAAAGTGGGCCTTAAAGAAGATGAAGAAGGCAAGAATATGAGAGAGTTTATAAAAGATTGGATCCCCAGGATCCTAGGATGTCCAGAACTACAGCAAGAAATGGAAATAGAAAGGGCACATAGAGCATTGGCCTTTAAACCACAACCACAACAAAAGCCAAGATCTATTTTAGTAAAATTCCTAAGATATACTACAAGAGAAAAAGTACTGGAGAAGACAATGGAAAAAGTAAGAGAGGGCAACAAGCCACTGGAGTACAAAGGGCTAAAAATCTTCATTTATCCAGATATAAGTTTTGAACTCCTGAAGAAGAGAAAGGAGTTCAATACAGCAAAGGCGATTTTATGGAAGAAAGGGTATAAATTTACACTAAAGCATCCAGTGGTATTGAAAATATTTATTCCAGGACAACAAAACAGACTATTCTCGGATCCAGAGGAAGAACGAAAATTTGCAGAACAATTACAAAATAGACTGAGGGATGAAGACGTGTAACGAGAGTACAAAAGACTGCGAAGTAAAAAGACATAAGTTTTGAACTCCTGAAGAAGAGAAAGGAGTTCAATACATCGAAAACGATCTTATGGGAAAAAAATCTATTCTTGGATCCAGAGGAAGTAAGGAAATTTGCAGAACAACTACAAAACAACCAGAGAGATGAAGATATGTAATAAGAATAAAAATGACCACGATTTACATATATGTGGGTAAAGAGGTATATGTGTGTATATGTATAATGTGCATACATGAATGTATCCGTATTTAGAGGAAAATATAGATAGTATAGACACGAATTAATAAGGGAAGGAAATGGAATAGAGGGAATAAGGAGGGAACTAAAAGAGTGACCTTTGTTACATTTGAAAAGTGAAATCTTTTCTGGGGGGGGCTGGGTGGGGAGGAGTTGTGGTCACTGCAAAATCAGTTGACGCTTGCGAGTGAATTCGCAAATCCAAATGGAGAGGGGAGATGTGGTTGTCCGACAAGGGATAAAGGACAACTCAGGAGGGGAAGGGGAGATTGGGGCTAAAGAAGTTTTAAATAGGAGAATAAGGAAAATGTTTGATGTTTTAGGAATATTGTCTTATAAAGGGTTTAAAACAAGAAAACAGAAATGGATAAGGAGGAAAGGTAATGATGGAGAAACAGAAAGGGAAGATAAACAAAGTATAAAATGGCTACGTTGAACTATATGACTTTAAATATTTATGGAATACATAACCAAATTAAAAGGAAGAAACTGCTAATTGACTGAAAAAAGAAAAAATTGATATAGCATTTGTGCAAGAAACACACATACTGAATTGGAGCACAAGAAATTAAAGAGAGATTGGGTAGGACACGTAACAGCAGCATCGTATAATTCAAAAGCAAGAGGAGTAGCTATATTAATTAGTAAATATGTGCCATTTAAAATAGAAGAGGAAATAATAGATCCAGCAGGGAGATATGTAATGATAAAATGTCAGATATATTCGGAGTTTTGGAATCTACTCAATGTATATTCACCTAACGAAGAAGATCAAAAGTTTATGCACGATATCTTTTTGAAGGTAGCAGATACGCAAGGGAACATATTAATAGGAGGGGATTTCAACCTGAATTTGGATTCAAATATGGACAAAACTGGGAAAAAAAATTAACAGAAAGAACAAAGTAACCAAATTTATAATTAAATCAATGGAAGAAATGCAACTTTTGGATATATGGAGGAAACAACACCCAAAAGAAAAGGAATATTCATATTACTCGGCTAGACATAAAACATACTCAAGAATAGACCTATTTTTGTTATCAGCTCGTATGCAAGATGGAGTAAGAAAAACAGAATATAAAGCTAGAATACTATCGGACCATTCACCCTTAATATTGACAGTAAAGTTAGAGGACATCCCTCCAAGAATGTATAGATGGAGATTAAACCCCATGTTACTTAAAAGGCAGGATTTTAGAGAATTTATTGAAAAACAAATAAAAATGTATTTTGAAATAAATACGGAATCAGTGGAAGATAAGTTTATACTATGGGATGCAATGAATGCATTCATTAGAGGGCAAATAATTCATTAGAGGGCCAAGAAGAAGAAGGACTATAATCAGGAAACAGAGCAGTTGGAAAGGGAAATAGTAAATATAGAAAATGAATTAGCAATGAAGGAAGATACAACTAAAAGAAGAGAATTGGCGGATAAAAAAATAAAATATGAAACACTACAAACATATAAGGTGGAGAAGAATATAATGAAGACAAAACAGAAATATTATGAACTAGGTGAAAAAACGCACAAAATCCTAGTATGGCAGCTTAAGACAGAACAAGCTAAGAAAATGGTATTGGCATCAAGGAAAAAAGACAAACAAATTACATATAATCCAAAAGAAATTAAGGAAAACTTTAGAGAATTCTATGAACAATTATACGAAATTGAAAACGAAGGGAAAGAAGGGAAAATAGATGAATTTCTGACTAAAATTGAACTACCAAAACTACAAATAGAGGAACAAAATAAATTAACAGAGCCATTTGGAATAGTAGAAATACAAGAGATAATAAAAAAATTACCAAATAATAAGACACCAGGAGAGGATGGATTCCCAATAGAATTCTATAAAACATTTAAAGACTTGTTAATTCCGCCCCTCCTGGAAGTAATCAAACAGATTGATAAAACACAAAGCTTACCAGATTCATGTTAAACAGCAATAATTACAGTAATACTAAAGCAAGGGAAAGATCCACTCTCACCAGCGTCATATAGACCAATATCTTTACTTAACACAGATTATAAGATAATAGCTAAACTATTAGCAAAAAGATTACAGAGTATGTACCGAAAATGGTAAATTTAGACCAAACTGGATTTATCAAAAAAATACGCACAACAGACAATATTTGTAAATTTATTAACTTAATTCATGCAGTAGAAGGGAATAAAGCACCAACAGTAGCAGTTGCTTTAGACGCAGAGAAGGCCTTTGACAGAGTAGAATGGAATTATTTGTTCAAAGTATTGCAAAAATTCAGTTTACCGGAGAAGTATATTAATTGGATTAATATAAGGGACCGTTAGCGAAAGTAACAGTAAATGGACATGTATCAAAGCAATTTAACTTAAGCAGGTCAACACGGCAGGGATGCCCACTATCACCTTTATTGTTTGCGTTAGCTATAGAACCACTAGCAGAATTGATAAGAGCAGAAAATAATATAAAAGGAATAAAAATAAAAAACAAGGAATATAAAATCAGTTTATTTGCGGATGATGTTATAGTGTACTTAACAGAACCAGAACTTTCAATAAAAGAATTATATAAGAAATTGAAGGAATATGGAGACGTGTCGGGTTACAAGATAAACGTAAATAAAAGTGAAGCAATGCCTATGAATAATACGGATTTCTCAAAATTTAAGAAGGAATCACCATTTAGATGGCAAATGCAAGCAATAAGATACCTAGGTGTACAAATAAACAAAAATCTCGGCCAGCTATATAAACTCAATTATTATCCACTAATGAAAAAATTACAGGACGATTTAGAGCATTGCAAAGATTTACCACTAACACTAATAGGAAGGATAAACTGTATTAAAATGAACATTTTTCCAAGGATATTATACTTATTTCAGGCATTGCCAATACAACTGACAGAGAAATTCTTCAAGGAGTTAAAGAAAATAATAAGGAAATTTTTATGGAGAGGTGGGAAACCGAGGATAGCACTAGATAAATTAACAGAATGGTATAAACAAGGAGGCTTACAACTGCCAAACTTTAAAAATTATTATAGAGCCGCACAATTAAGATACCTATGAGATTTTTATCAAACAAGGGAAAAGCCAGATAGGACGAGATTAGAATTAGATAAAATAGGGGAAAAGATACATATTATATAAATGGGATGAAAAATTGGTACAACATAGAAGTTCTCCAGTATTACATCATCTCCTCAATATTTGGAAGAAGATTCATGTAGAAAGAAATAAAACAAATTATCAATTACCAAAACTAATATTGACGCAAAACAAGTTACTCCCTTTTACAATAGATAACCTTTCCTTTAGAGAATGGGGAAAAAAAGGGATTAAAAGAATAGAAAATTGTTTTTCAGGAAATAGATTCTTATCCTTTGAACAAATGAAAGATAAGTACAATATAACTCAAGATACAGCGCTGGCATATTACCAATTGAGATCCTACTTGAAGGATAAATTAGGAAGCAGTTTGAGTTTGCCAGAGGGAAGTAACCTTGAATATGTGATTACAGATACAATGATAATCAAAAGATTTATAACAAATATGTATATTAAACTGCAAGAAAAGGAGAATGAGGAAACAAATGGTAAAACTAAACAAAAATGGGAACAAGATTTAAATATAAAGATAAAAAAGGAAACATGGGAGAAGTTATGCTCCGGAACGATGAGAAATACAATAAATACGAGGTTACGTATGATACAATATAACTGGATACACAGGCTATACATTACACCTCAAAAGTTAAATAAATGGGACCCAAGAGTATCTGATAGATGTTTTCGATGTAAAAAAGAAATGGGAACAACAATTCATGCAATCTGGACATGTGAGAAAGTAGAAAAATTTTGGGAAGATCTCAATCAGATATTAAATAAAATAACAGAAAATAATATACCAAAGAATCCAGAGATCTTCCTCCTAAGTAACATAAAAAACAAAGAATTTGGAATTGATTTGGAGGATGCACAAAAAAGATTTGTTAAGATAGCTCTAGCCGTAGCAAAAAAATGTATTATGTCAACCTGGAAATTGGAAGATAATTTGAAAATACAACAATGGTATATAGAAATGAATAAATGTATTCCATTAGAAAAAATAATATATAGTTTAAGAAATAATATTGAAATATTCGAACAAATATGGGAGCCTTACATTAAATACAATAGCGAAAACCTACCGGGGACAATCATTACCTAAGTTAATGGAAGGAAAAGGAAATGAAAAGAATGGACTCAGTAGAATTTCTGGTGTATTTTTATTGAATGACAACATTGTCTGACTGGTTTAATGTATCCTAGATTTAATACCTTAAATGGACGAGAGGGGGGAGGTAGGGAGGGTGGGTTGGGAGGAGGGAGGGTGGGGGGGGAGAAAATGGCACTGTATATGTGTGAAAAGGAAAAAGTGTGTACCATGGTTAATGTATTTATGGTGTGAAAAATAAATTTTTTTTTAAAAAAAAACAACAAAAAAAAAAACAGAAATTATTTCTGATGATGTTTATAGTTTGAGAACTAAATGCTCTTCATTGTCTTCAGCACATTTCCCGAGAGCAAAATTTACACAACTTGGTGACGAATTTGCTCCAAATAGACGAACTGTCATTCTGTATTCAATCATGTTTTTATTGTAATCTCCATTAGGCCACCATAACAATTGTAAAAAATCACGATCTTCTGATGTTACTTTCACTTGATGAAACATCGCTTCAATATCTGCAGCAATTACAATAGACTCTGCAAAATCTATCAGAACACCCATTAAAGTACTGGTTAAGTCTGGGCCTTGTAGAAGTTGAGAATTCAATGAAACTCCTTGAAGTGATGTTCCACAATCAAATACTACACTGTACCAGTTACTACGGTCGAGCTACTGAAGTAATACAAAAACACACGCCAGATTAGTCAACCTGAGACTGATTTATTCAGGGTTTACAGGCTTCTTTTATATACTGCATGTCCTGGGCTCCACGGGACAAGGTGGGAAGTCACTACGTGTTTGCTACTGATCCATGGGACCGGCAGGTTTAAATTAAGCTTTGTTAACATCCCGCGTCTTCTGCCAGGAGACTCAGCAGATCAACGTGCCATTCCTCGGCACTCAGTATCTCTCGCATGCGGCTCATTAGGTGAGTATCCAGCCATCTGTATTATGATTCCGCACACCCGCAGAACCACACTGATGACAGTTCACAATACCATGCTGTACGCCTGCTCAGCCCGCTACAGCCGCTACATCACTCCCCCATTCCAGAATCATCACCAGAAATTAAAATACCAGTTGCATGTGGCTTAGGTGGACGCTCACGCTGTCTGGGCTGGGGGCATTGAATGGGTGCAGTGGGATCCACATGGGCAGGCTTGAGTTTGTCTACACTAAACAGCTGCAAATGCCCCCCAATGTCCAAAGTAAACACAACCCCATCCCTCTTAATCCCGTAGAAAGGGCCCTCATATGGTCGTTGCTGGAAATTAAAACACCAGTTCGCGATACCGCACTGTGCGCCAAACTCAGCCTGCTACACGGCCGCTACAACACATAGTTTCTCCTTTTGTGGATGTATAACTCCATGATGAGGTAAATACCATATTTTATGATCTTTACATTCCAAGATATCTTCTTATATCTTTTCCATGTAACCCTTGGCTATCATGTCCAACATGACATTTGCATTTTCCAAATGAAAGGAAGGATTTCTCTTGAATTTCCTCCTTAAAGTTAGCATATGCTGATCTGCAATTATTTCATTATCTGGCATACAAAATTGCATTTTTCATTTAGTACAAGAGCAAGGAAGTCATGCTTCCAATTTATAGAAACTTGGTGAGACATCGACTGGAGTACTGGGTGCAGTCCTGATAACCACACACTCAGAAATATTTAATAGGGCAGGGATGCAAAGAAGGTTGTTTCCTTGGATTGAAATTCAATCATACTGGTGCTCAAGGAGAGCAGAATGAACTGCCCCAATGACTATCACTCAACAGCGCTCATGTCTACTATGGTGGAATGCTTTGAGAGGTTGGGCAAGGCCAGAATTAACTCGTATCTAAGTAAAATCTGGACCCATTGCAATTTGCCTACTGCCACAATCACTTCACAGCATATGCAATCTCCCCAGCTCTCCACTCAGCCCTGGATCACCTAGACATAGCTACATGTACATCAGGCCACTTTTCATTGACTACAGCTCATCTGGCAACATCTTCATCCCTTCAGTACAGGTCTGCAAGCTTCAAACCCTGGGCTTCTGAATCTCACTCTGCAACTGGATCCTTGACCTTGGCATCAATCTTAGGTAATTACACATCTTTTAGATGAGCCCACTGTTTGATATCATCCTGATAGGAAATATTCTCCTTATTCACAGGCATAGTCTTCTGAGTATATACACTTGGAAGATAACAAAATTCATTGCTATTCAATCCAGAAATCTGTAAACCTGAAACTATATTAGTTTCAATGTTCCTTTCATCATTGATTGTCCTCAGTAAGACCTGTGATCTTTTTCTATGAAGATTAAGTTTTTTTTTATTATTTAACAGTTCAATATAATATGGATCAAGAAATGTGTAGGTCTTCAGGATGAGGCTCCCCTTTTTAGCTTTAACCTGCACATGAACTATTGAGAGGGCTTTGTCACCGGCCCCAGTAAGAATGTTTGTCTGAACTGAAGCTGAAGCATTCTCTCTGACTGTGTCTTTAGTCTTGGATTCAGATTGTTTGACTTCCTTCTCAACTTTACTTCATTGAGGATGCAGTACCTTGGGATGCTTAAAAATGCATATATCACAACGAAGTCACTTCTTACGAGTTTTGCTGATGTGTCCTTCACACAAGCAGCCAAAACATATTCCATTCTTATTTAGAAGTGTTAATTTCTCCATCATGCAACTTTTTCTCCAATCATAGGTCTTCAGTATGAAGCTCCCCTTTTTAGCTTTAAACTACACAGGAATTATCGAGAGAGCTTTGTCACTAGTCCTTGTAAGATTATTTGTCTGAACCGAAGATGAAGCATCCTCTTTGACTGTCTCGATAGTCTTGGATTCAGATTGTTTGACTACCTTCTCAACTTTACTTCATTGAATATGCAATAACTTAGGATGTTTTAAACTGCATATATCACAACTGAGTTACCTATTACATGTTTTGCTGAAGTGTCCTTTACAAAAGCAGCCCAAAGATAATCCATTCTTCTTTAAAAAGGTTAATTTCTCCAATCGTGAACATCTTTCTAAAGCATGTTCATCTTTGCAATACAAACAGCTTTCCTGAACAGTTTGATCTTCCTTCTCCTTTGTTTCCTTGTTCTTTCCTGTGCTTGTATCTGACACAGCTGTAATGAAGGTACTTCCCTTTAGTTTCTGTTGAGATGATGATTTAGACTTCTTTACATCTTTAGGAACTATTGAAGTATCCTTAATATTTCCAAATACTGGTACAGTATTAACATGCACATGCCCATTCAAAATACAACATCCTCAAAAGTGGCGACCCTTCCAGAAGCATCCTAAGTTCTGCAACTTTGGTTCTCCATAAATCCTTTATCTTATAAGGCAATTTGTTTGTAATAATTGATAAATTAGCAAGCAAATTCAACTCTTGCAAATGTACACTACTTCCCGTTGCATTACAACACCCTCTCAGAAAGAGTGCATAGGCTTGTAAAGCCTTTGTGTCCTCTAATTTTATTGCTGACCAAGAAAGAATTTTGTCGATGTGGCCCTTGCGATTTTATGTTCATTGCCATAATGATGATGCAGTAATTCTTTTGTCCTTTTAAAACCTTGTTCTGGATTCATATATTGGCAACTTTTGACTAACTCCTTCACCTGTCCTCCAGTTTACTGCTCCAGGTAATACAGATGATGTTTAGCATTTTTAGTATTACTTTCTTTATTTTTTTTAAAACTTTATTTAAGATTTTATAACATGAATAACATATAGGATTACATTAAAAAAAATTAAGAATAAAATAATAAAATTACAATACAATATCAGTAATCTAAATAAACTATACCCTTCCCAATAATTATTACACATTAATAACCCAACTCAAATTAGTCCAACCCCCCCTTTCCCCCCAAAATAAAGAGTGAAGAATTAATAAAGTTAATAATATATGTGAGAAAAAAAACCACTACAAAAAAACAAAAACATAACCGATTAAAATACTAAAAAAAAGAAAAGTAATTAATACTAAGATATCAGATTTAAAAAACATATTTAAATCAAACTTAAATGCATATATTTAACAAACGGAGTTAAGATGAAACATATATTTAACTCAAACTTAATATGAAAAATTAGTAAAGTTAGTAACATTATCTATCAAAAATTCTTAAATAATAATCAATTCTTAAAAAAATTGTAGCATGAAAAAAACTTTCTCTATAGAGATAAACCTTCACCAAATATCAACTAACTTCACATCTATCATCATATTAGTCACATAAACCACCATCTTAAAACAAAATTCAAACCTCATTAAGCATTGTACAATTCAATTTTAGTACTCTTCCACCTTTTTTCCCTTTCACTCTTGAATAGTTATCCAATAAAAGCTCCAATACCACATTTAAATATCCCCAATCATTACGTTAAAATTCAGATATCCAAATAATAAAAACACATCTACAATGAAATCTATATCTTCAACAAATGAAGCATAAACCACAAACAAAATTCAAGCCTCATTAAGAATTGTATAATTCAATTTATAACTTTCACCATTATTCCCTTCATTCTATAACTAAAATAGCAAAATAATATACACCAGAATTACCACTCCTTTCACCTTAAAGTTAAAGAAAAAATATTTAAAAAAACTTATCCATCCCATTCACATTTAAATTTCAGATATTCCTTATCTACTGAATAAACTTTACAAAAAAAAACCACATCAATTTTTAGTTTTTTAAACAATCAAATACTTTCTTATGCTTTTTTTTATATTTAAACCCCTTCACTCTTTAATCTAATAATACAAAAAAAAGGAAAAAAAAACGGGTAGGAGGTTAAAAATACCCCCTCCCGTCTAAACCGCGCAATGCGGTAACTCCCAAAATAAAATGGGTGTGAGATAACTCACACGTAGCAGATGACTTTCAGGAAATAGTGCCTATCCAGTTCTCTCCCCCAACTCTCACTTCATCTTAAACTAACATCATCATTATTTAATATCCCTTTTTTAAAAAAAAAAATTAGAAAAAATAAAGAACAACTCTTCTTTTAATCAGCTCCAACTGCCGAGTCACCATTACAACCATTCCTTCTTGGAGCATGGCTCTTTTCTTCCATCTTTTGTCTCCTTAGAGATCGTGGCGGACTATGTCTCTGTTGAAACTGAGTAATTGGCAGCTCTTGAGCAAATGCTTTAGCTTCCTTTGGAGAATCAAAGAACTTTGGTTGGCAACCATCTTGAAAAACCTTCAAAACAGCTGGATATCTAAAGGTTGCCTTGTAACCTTTCTTCCACAACAACTCTTTAGCAGGATTGAATTCCCGTCGTTGGAACATAACTTCTTGACTCAAATCCGCATAGAAGAAAACTCGATTATTTTGAATCATCAAGGGTGATTTTCTCTGTTGTGCATTTCTAATAGCCACTCATAAAATTATTTCTCTGTCGTAATAATTCAAGCAACGAACCAAAACAGGTCTTGGACTTTGACCTGAAATAGGTCTTCTACGCAAGGCTCTGTGAGCATGTTCCAGTATTATACCTTCCGGGAAATGTTCTTGACCCAACACCTGCGGAATCCATTCAGTAAAAAATTTTCTTGGGTCTGGTCCCTCCATACCTTCCGGCAAACCAATAATCTTTATATTGTTCCGTATGGATTGGTTTTCCAAATAATCAATCTTTATTTTTATTTTGAGTTTGTAAGTCTTCGACCATTTTGGTCACATCAAAAACTTGATCCCGTATTTCGTCTATATCTTCTTCACACGAATTAAATTTATCTCTCACTTCAAGCTTAAAAGCTCCAAACTCAGCCATCTGTTGAGAATGTATTTTCACCAAAGTATTAAACCTAGTACCAAGTTCAGTCATAATCTTAAATAATCCCTGCATTGTATAAGATAATTTAGATTCAAGATTCACAAAAATCTTTTCAATTGGAAGAGATTTTGGCTCAACAGATTCCTGCTTCTTCTCCAAATGATCTTTATTCCTTCCTTCATTCTGGTTGCCTTCCTTGTAGTATGACTGCGTGTGGAAACCCCAGCCACAGCCTCTCCAGCAATGACTGGAGGACGCTGGTCGGGGTTTTCCCCAGTCCATAATGTATTAAATTCTCCCAGTACATCAAGTTATATAGGTTCTTGTATCTCAAAAGATGCAGTTTGCAGCGCCACCTCTGCAGTTGACAAATGCCTTTGAGTAACTCTTTATTCTAAAGGCTGTTTGGCGCCCTCTTTAGGGGGCTCTACCGATGTAACATAGAGCTCTACATCCGAACACTGTACCTCTCTCCTGGGATCCATTTCACGCTGAGTCCCGGTGTCTTTCCTGTAGGTAGGCTCCAAAACTTGAACTTTTGGAAAATGTAGTTTTTTGATGATCTGTTGTCGTTTTTTTTTGCTCTTTTCCACCAATTGTACCATCAAAAGTTAAATTAACAGCACTGAAATTATCTAAACTTTTAAAGAATTTTAACGGGCATTTCTAGACAAAACAATAAGATAGAGTCAGGAGAGGACTGGAAGGCACGTCTGATCCTTACGTCATCTTGCCACGCCCCTGCCAGTATTACTTTCAATGTGATGTTCAATGGATTTCATGAATGTCAGATATTGTAATGGATCGCCATTTAAAAACCATATGACCCTTGTTGCTGCGCTAACATAGCAGAAATTTCATTTTGTTTTGCTATGAGTGATATTATATTGTCTTGTTCACCATGGCTTGCGACTAATTATCTTGAGGTGAATGGAGGAAATGGACCTTGAACTGGTTGCCATAGGTGTAGGACCTTGATTTGTAAGTAATGGCAATGATGGAGATCCTTGGTATGTAAGTGATGGCATTGGTGAAGATCCTTGATGCCCCTGGTTCTCCAGCAACACAAAGAGACATCAATGGTTGAGTATGATCAACTCGCATGCTTGTGCCTGGTTGAAATACCCTCCTTTCGGGAAGATTCATAAGTTGTGCATTCAGAAGAGATTGAATGTTGCTAGCCCTTTCAACAGGATTGGTCATTGACATTCGAGCATGAGCAACACCACCTGTGGCTCCATGCTGAAGTGTACTTGTTTCTTCTGGCTGCAGTACCCATTGATCTGCTGGAATGTTAGGTGCAAGCCCTTTGGGTATTTCACTTTGAGTGATAGATCTTGCTGAAGCCTAAGCTAATGCTTTTACTTTGGCCATGTTTATAGCACATTGTTCTTCAAGCTAAAGTCTTTACTTTTCTCTGTTCAATTATCTTTTTTGTTCTTCACTACCCATTTGTAACCTCAGTTGCTGATTCCTCATTTGAACCTCCCTAACCTCTTTTCTCCAACCACTGTTATTGTGCACAGACAATAGCCAAGTCTGCTTAAGTCTTAGCATGCATAGATTATGTGCTTGAAGCACGCAAAGCTGTACTTGCTCTAGATGCCTTTGAAGATCTTCCTGCACTTATAACATTGGAAATACTGTCATCAGAATTCACACCTGAACTTTCAGATACCACTGACTGAGTCTCTATCTTCCTCATTTCACTTGGTTGAACTAACTTTTAAGTCAGCTAATGAACCCTGCAGTGCCTTGCTTGCTAGTTGAAGCTGCTTCTTCTTTGGCTACTGGCTCCAACCTCCTGATCCAGGAGGTCTCCCTTGCTGGCTCAACTCACAATCAAACAGTTCTTTGAGAAGATGATGAAACTTCTTCTTATCCACCTTGGGTTCTTCACACAGCAACCTGGCTTTTGCCCTGGCTTTTCCTGGTTCCTGGAAACTGTAAATGAATTTTATATCTTACTTAGTCCCTTTAATAGAATTGCTGCTTGGCTGAATTGTCTCTGTGATCCTGCACACAAGCTCTCTTATCTCAATGTTATGGGATTCCTGCCAATTCTGCTACCAGAGCTGGTTTATCTTTTTTTAATGTTGTAGGTGTCTGGCCAGTCCTTGGCTCAATTTCAAACTGGGCAATTCACAGACAGGTTCTTAACACTTCTGGAATATTCTATTGCTACAGCATGGATGTCTCTTGGCTTTAAATCAAGATGTTAATTCTTTTAGACAAATTTTATGAGCCTTTTTCTAAACAAAGTTCACAGTTTTTAAAATTTGAATCAAAATATAAGCATCACTTTCCTTATTCTAATATATCCTAATTTCAAAGTATCATTTTCTAAATCGTGATCTGTAATCTCTTTAATCCAACAAATCAAACTCTTCTCTGCTACTTGATATAGTTTTAATTTGTTGATAAAATGGATAAACATTTTGTATAGCTTCAGATTAAGACTTTCATAATAATAAATAACAAAGTATTTATTGTGTGATAGAGATACAAAAGATAGATAGAGATATAAAAGGCTTTTAAAGAGATACCCAATATTTAAAGAGATACAAAAACTTAAAGAAAAAAGTTTCATGCTCATGCTTCCTTTCCATCTTGTAGAATGAGACTCAGGCCATTAGTCTGGGAAGATATTACATCATGGTCACTATGGTAACACTACAAACAATAGTTGTCTTAAAGAGACAGGCACAAAATTAACTAAAAACACAAGGTTTTAACTTTCACACTTAGACTCTGTAATCCCGGCAACATTCTAGTAAATTTTATCTGAACTCTCTCCATATTGTTGATATCATTCCTATATGTTGGTGACTAAAACTGCACACAATACTCCAGATTTGGCTTCACCAATGCCTTGTACTATTTTAACATAACATCCCAGCTCCTACACTCAATGCTCTGATTTATAAAGGCCAACATACCTTAAGCTTTCTTCACCACCCTATCCTCATGTGACTTCATCTTCAGGGAACATCATTCATCCTAAATCCCTCTGTTCTACTGCACTTTTCAGTATCCTAGCATTCACCATGAATGTCTTACATTGATTTAGCCCTACCAAAATGTAACACCATACAGTTATCTGCATTAAACTCCAACTGCTGTTTTTCACCCCAGTTTTCTAACTGGCATAAATCCCTCTGCGAACTTTGAAACCCTTCTTTACTAGCCACAGCTCCGCCTATCATAGTATCATCTGCACACTTACTAATCCAATTTACCACTCCATCATCCAGATCATTAATATGTTTGACAAACAGTAATGGACCCAATGCTGAAGCCTGAGGCACACCACTTCCAATCTGACAAACAGTTATCTACCACACCTCTCTGGCATCTCCATTCAACCACTGTTGAATCTATTTTACTACTTCAATCTGAAGTGTAGTAGAACAGAGGGATCTAGGAAGAATTTGGAGAGAGTGCAGATAAAATTTACTAGAATGTTGCCGGGGTTATAGAGTCTAAGTGTGAAAGTTAATACCGTTTATCTTCACGCTGTCTGTCAATTATTTAAATGGCGAAATAGTGGCTTGCGGCCAAGATTATACAAGACAGAAGAGGGACAGTTGGCGTTGATAAATCATTAAATGCAGAGCAAAGGACTTAGGCAGGTTAGTGGTTGGGTCAAGGTAATGTCAAATGGAATACTGTGTGGATACCTGAATGATCATTCACTTCAGTGGAAGGAAGCAAAGGCAGTCAATTTTCTAAACGGGCAAGGAGTCCAGAAATCCCGAGTACACTTACATACTTCGTGCAAATATCCCTGAGGGCTAAGATGCATGTAGTGTCAGTGGTAAGCAAGTGAAATCATTCGTGTCGCGAGGGAGAGAATATCAAAGCGGATGTTGAGGCTTCATTTTATTGGGAAAACTGTCCTTGGAGTACTGTGAACAATGTCGGGCTCTTCTGTAAAACAAAGGAGGTTAACGTGAATGATCCCGGAATGAAAGGGTTGTCAAAAGAGGATAGTTTGATGACTCTCGGACTGTGCTCGCTGGAGTTGAAAAGAATGAAAGGGTGTCTCATTGAACCCTGTCGAATACTAAAAGGCCTCCAGCGAGTTGACCTGGAGAAGATGTTTCCTCTGTTGGGGCTGCCGAGGACCAGGGGATCACATGCTCAGAATACGTCAATTCAGAACAGAGTTGGGGAGGATTTTCTTTGCTTGGTGGGTGGTGAATCAAGGGGATTCATTACCGCAGATGGCTGTGGAGGCCGTCGTCAGTATATTTAAGTGAAGTTGATAGGGACTTGATCAGGAATTAAATCGAAGGTCCGGGGAGAGTGAGGTTAAAAGGGAGAGAAAATTAGCCATGATGGAACGGTGGGGCGCAATCGATGGGACGCATAGCCAAGTTCCCGCATCGTGTCTTGTATTCTCACAATCTTAAGCAATAAGAGGTAATATTTCTGAAATTTCAGGAACATACATTTGAGTCTCATCATCACGAATATTTTGGAACTCTCAACTTTAGAGACTCAATGAATCGCTTCAAGGACAGTATCGACTTTTAGGGTTGCGAGGTCTTTGATTAAAGGGGACAGAGTGGGGAGAATGTTAGATTCCCCATGGTCATATTGAATAGTGGAACTGGATCAGTGGACGAAATGATTCTTTGGAGGTAGTGGAAACAAGTGCCGAAAATGCTCAGAAGGCGAGACCCATCTAAGGCAAGAATCTATCATTTTCGGTCGAAAACTTTCATAACGCCAAGTTCTGTTCTTCAATTGCAATGAAGTGATCTACGACCTGACACCTTTCACCATTGCTGCAAGGATATAATATTTCATGGATTTATCCATTCCTTCTTTAGCGTTAATACAATTTTGGTCTCAGCTAACAACCTGTGAACAAAAGACCGCAGCAGGGGGATTAACATAGGACCATCCAACTTCACTCTGCCTCACCCCTGTCTCCAGTCAGACCATGTCTCTTGGCCATGTTCCTGCTGTTAGTCACATGGAAAAGTGAAATCTCATCGTCTCGCCATGTAACACCGTGGATGTCTGGTCTCCCAGATCTATCTGAGCAGAATGTTGGAAATCCCTGTTATAAATAGAGTCCCTGTTTTCACTTCTTTCATTCCGAGCTGTAGACACACAGGAGGCTGCGGGTTGTTGAACCTGAAGCCGAGCGCCATCTGCTGGAAGATTCCGGTGGTACAAGCAACATCAGTGAGGAAAAGATTGGTCAATATTCAGAGCTGAATCCTTGATGTGATGCAGTTTCGGATGGAAACGGCCACCTTTCCTTCACATCCATTGATGCAGATGGGCCCGCGGGAGTTCCGGAGAAGATTGTGTTTGAGACTAATCCCCGAGCCAGTTTCATAGCCAGTTGAAAGGCCTTTCAGCATCCACCTTATCATAACAATCGTCTGTCTTGCACTGGTCAATGAGATGATCTCTCCCTCTGTTAAATCCAATAACGCCAGGCTTCTTCAATACCCGATTTAAAGGTATTCTCTTCACCCCAGGAGCCCATTCACCACCAGGAATATGATCGAAAATGGCTTCAAGAGCCCCTGGTTAAAAGTGTCAATGGGAATGAGAAGTAGCTTCTCATGTTGGCTGGAAACATACCCAGCCAGAAGGGAGATAGATGTGGCTGTTGGTGGTCAATCATCTCAGACACAGGACATATCCTCTGGGCAGTGCCCCAGGCTCCAACATCTGCAGCAGTTTCGACAACGCCTCCCCTTCAATCGTTAAGGTCAGCAGAAGATTTGTTCGCTGATGGTTTGCACAGGGTTGAGCAGCATTTCTGATTCCTCAGATAATGAAGCAGCTCGCATCAAATCGAGCAAGGCCGGAACAATGTCAAGGCCTGGGGTGAAAGATAGCTGGAAATAGTTGCAACTCACATTTGCCAGACAAGAATGACACCAAACGAGAGATGATCTAGTTTTCACCCACTGACATTCAATTACATTACCATCCTTCATTATCAATAACCTGGGGAACCATTGACTGTAAACTGAGCTACAGTAGCCATACAGGCAATTTAGCTAAATTACTGGTCAGAGCCTCGGTGTCATGTGGTGACTAACTGACCCCATAACCTCGAAACGGGGCTCAAGTCAGGCGTGTAATCACATGCTCTCAAATTGCCTGAATGAGTGTAAGTCAACAAAACACAACACGCTCCACACCACACAGTGCAGACAACGTGTTTGATGGACACCCCATGCTCAACTCTTACATCACTCCACCACCAAGGCAGTGTTGCACCTGTTACAATGGGATTGAGATGGCATGGAATTGGGTGGAAAAGTGGCGAATGGAGTTCAATGCAGATAAGTTTTGCATTTTGGAAGCCAAACTTGTAGGTGGACACATGGTTAATGGCACTTTTCCTAACAGTGTGGAAGACTTTGGGGTCCAAATCTATAGGCTGCCTTGTAGGTTGATGGGGTTGATATGAAGGCATATGATATACTGGCCAACATTAGTCAGGGGATTGAGTTCAAGGATTGTGGGGTTATGTTGTAGCTCATAAATATTCATGGTAAATACATTAATATGCTGCTTTTCTTCTATCTCAGATAAACCAAATCACAGTGAAAGTGTGTCTATATATAACCATATAACAATTGCAGTATAGAAACAGGCCATCTTGGACCCTCTTGTCCATACCAATGTAAATGATCTCCTCTAGTCCCACCTACCTGCACTTTGCTCATAACCCTCCAAACTACTCTCATCCATATAACCATATAACAATTGCAGTACAGAAATAGGCCATCTTGGACCCTCTTGTCTGTACCCATCTAAGTGATCTCCTCTAGTCCAACGTACCTGCTTCCTGTCTATAACCCTCCAATCCCCTCACATTCATGCGCTTATACAACCTTCTCTTAAATGACAAAATTGACCCGGCTGCAACCACCTCTTCTGGAAGGTCATTCCACTAAGCCACTACTCTCTGAGTGAAGAAGCTCCCCCTCATGTTACTTCTAAACTTTTGCTACCTAACCCATAACTTAAGACCCTTCATTCCAATCTCACCTACCCTCAAGGGGAAGAGCCTATTCACATCTACTCTATCTATCCCCTTCATAATTTTAAATATCCCTATCAAATCCCCCTTCAACCTTCTACACTCCAATGAATAAAGACCTAATCTACTCAATCTTTCTTTGAGGTCTAGATTCTGAAATCCAGGCAACATTTTAGGAAATCTCCTCTGCATTTTCTCTACCTTATTGATATCCTTCCTATAATTTGACAGCCAGAACTGTACAGAGTACACTAAATTTGGCCTCACCAATGCCTTGAATAGTCTCAACATCACGTCCCAACTCCTATATTCCTTTGAAAATTTTTATTTAAGAATTTTCCAAGATATTACAAAAAAAGAAAATACAAATACAGATATATAAAAAAGAAGAAAAAGTATAAAAAAATAATACTGGTGATTATAATAACCCCCACCCCCTCCCTCTCTCTACTAACTACATAATCTTAACTCCCTCCCTCACCTCTCAGAGCCTTAAAAAATTATACATTTAAAATTAGTTAATCAATGTGCCAGCTCTTTACATAACTCTTACTTAAGATGAATAATCATACAATCCAAATATAAACTTCACATTTTAATTAAAAAAGAGTAGTTATTTTGCAAATTGTAAGTTAATTTTTCCAAATATAAACACGATTGCAATTCATTATGTCATCTTTGTATATTCAATTCCACGTCATTTTTCCAAGTTATCGTTATACATTTTCTTGCTACCGCTAACCCTAACCGCAAAAATGCCAATTGTTGTTTATCAATCAATCCCAAAGTAACAGCATTTATATATCCCAATAAACACATAATTGAATCCATTTGCAAATTGATTGTAAATAAGTCTCTCAAAAATTTAATAACTTTTTCCCAAAAAAGCTTAACTTTCTTACATGTCCATCCATACACAATGCACAAAAGTGCCTGTCTTTTCTTCACATCTAAAACACAAATCTGTTGGACTAAATCCATATTTCTTCAACTTCTCAGGTGTCAAATATAATTGATGAATAAAATTATAATTAACCATACTATATCTCACATTAATTAATTTTGTAACACTATCCATACACATATTTGACCATTCGTCCCAAGACAATTCAATATCTAAATCTTTCTCCCATTTCTCTTTTATCCTATCTATCCCAACTTTATCCATCTTTTCTTGCAACAACCTATACATATCCGATATAAATCCTTTCATTTCCTTGTCAACCATTAAAATCTCAAACTTTGATTGACTTGGTAAAATTAATTCCTTACCAAATCGTATTCGCAAAAAAATCTCGAACTTGATAATACACTAAAATAGAATTTGCAGAAATACCAAATTTATTTGTAATCTATTAAATGTAGAAAATTTAACCGCCTCAAAAGAATCTTGTATAATACTAATTCCTTTTGATTTCCAATTTTTTCAAATAAGGATTATTTAAAGAAAATGGAATTAATTTATTCTGATACAATGGTGATTTAATCAAAATTTTCCCTTTAGAACCTAAAAGTTGATCCTGCTTATACCAAATATTCAATATATGTCTTAATACTGGTAAATTATATTTTTTATAACAATAAAGGATCCCATTTATAAATAAATTGACTCATTTATTTTTCAAAAATTTGATCCAACTCATCTTTAGTCCAGACCGCTGATTGTTGAACATCAAACAACCTATTAATGAATTTCAACTGTGCTGCTTCATAATAATTTTGAAAATTTGGTAATTGAAGTCCTCCCCATTCATACCACCACATTAATTTATGCATAGAGACCCTAGATAATTTACCCTTCCATAAAAATAACTGAATTACTTTATTTAATTCTTTAAAAAATTGCTTCGGAACCTGCCACATTGACCACCGCCAGTGGGCTGATATCACCTCAAACCGTGCATCTTGGCGCCTCACAGTTCGGCGGGCAGCAACCTCCTTTGAAGAAGACCGCAGAGCCCACCTCACTGACAAAAGACAAAGGAGGAAAAACCCAACACCCAACCCCAACCAACAAATTTTCCCATGCAACCGCTGCAACCCTGTCTTCCTGTCCCGCATCGGACTTGTCAGCCACAAACGAGCCTGCAGCTGACGTGGACATTTACCCTTCCATAAATCTTCGTCCGCGAAGCCAAGCCAAAGAAGAAGAAGAAGAAAGAAAGACTCTCCCAATCAAAGTTATTAGCAAAGCTTTCCATTTCTGAAAATCAATTTTAATCTTATTCAACAAAGGCATATAATTCAAAATATATAAGTCTTGATCATCTTTATTAACTATAACTCCTAAATATTTAATCTTATCAGACCATTTAAATGTAGTAATCTGTCTACAATCTAAATAATCCTCATTTTATATCAGCAATATTTCACTCTTCTCCCAGTTAACCTTATAACCTGACAATATGTCATATTGATGTAATAAATTTTGCAATATCCTCAAAGATTCTTTAGGATGTGTTAGATATATTAAAACATCATCAGCAAACAAATTAATCTTATACTCTTGTTCACCTACTTTAATACCTTTAATATCCAAATTTTGCCGAACAGCTTGAGCTAAAGGTTCTATTACCAATGCAAACAACACTGGTGAAAGAGGACAACCTTGTCTAGTTGATCAAGATAGTGCAAAAAGCCAATGAAATTAGACCATTCGTCATTATTTGTGCTGTAGGATTAGTATATAAAGCTTTAACCCAAGTAGGGAAAGTTGGTCCAAATTGAATTTTTTCTAAAACTTTAAATAAAAATTTCCACTCAACGCTATCAAAAGCCTTTTCTGCTTCTAACACCATTATCGTTGGTTAGCTTGTTGTCTAGCAGCATTAATTATAGAAATCAATTTAGTGACATTATCAACTGAATATCGAGCCTTTATAAATCCAGCTTGATCAACATGTACTAGTTTTGCAAATAATTAGCCAATCTGTTCGCTAATACTTTCGCAACAATTTTATAATCTACGTTTAATAATGATATTAGTCGATAAGAAGACAGTTTTAATGGATCTCTATCTTTCTTTGGAATAACTGTAAGCAACGCCCTCGAAAACGATTCTGGAAATAAACCCACCTCAGTTGCCTGCTTCAAAACTTCCATATAAACCAGAAACAACAAATCATTAAATCCTTTATAAAATTCTACTGTAAACCCATCTTTCCCCTGGGGAAATTCCTCCTGACATTGATTGCAATGCTTCCTTTAATTCCAATTCCGTAAAAGGACTATCAAAATCATTAATATCGTTCCCACTCAATGATGGCAAATTTAAATTAGCCAAAAACGAATCAATTTGCTCAGTATTTTGTCTACTTTCAGATGTATACAGTTTGATATAAAATCTATAAAATTCCTCCTTAATTTCCTGAGGTTTATAAGTAATCTCTGAATCTTTCCTAATGGGATTAATTGTTCTTGATGCTTGTTCCATTTTTAATTGCTTATGTGCTTTTTCACCTAATTCATAAAAATGCTGTTTCGATCTTTGAATCATTTTTTCATATTTATATGATTGCAATATATTATATCATAATTTTAATTTAGATAAATGGATCTTATTATCTTCAGTAGAATTCTTCTGAAATTCTTTTTCTAACTTTTCGATTTCTTCTTCCAAATTTTGACTTTCAATCAAGTATTGTCTTTTAATTCTAGCTGTATAACTAATGATCTGACCTATCAAATATGCTTTTAAAGCATCCCATTAAACAAATTTACTTTGTACTGAATCCTGATTCATTTTTAAATAAAAAATAATTTGTTCCCTAATATATTTAATAAACTCGTCTTTTTAATAACATCTCATTAAATCTCCAATGATAAGTATTTGCTACCTTCTCGGTATCTAAACAAAAGGTCAACAACAATGAATGGTCAGATAAAATTCTACTCTTATATTCTATGCTATGATTTATAAAGGCCAGCATACCAAACGCTTTCTTCACCACCTGATCTACATGAGATTTCACCTTTAAAGAATGATGAACAATGGATCTTTCTGTTCATCTGCGTTCTTCAATGTCCCCCAGTTTACTGCATATGTCCTGTTTTAATTTATTTTTCCACATATTTACTAATTCAGTTTACCACTCCATCATCCAAATTATTAATGTACATGATAAATAACAAGGGACCCAATACTAATCCCTGAAGCACTTCACTTATTACTGGCCTCCATCCTGACAGACAGTTATCCACCATGACTCTCTGGTATCTACCTTCTGGGCACTGATGAACCCATTTGACTATCGCAAAATTAATACCTAGCGTTTGAATCTTTCTTACTAACCTTCCATGTGGAACCTTAATGAAGGCCTTACCGAAATCCATTTAGACAACACCCACTGCATTATATACATTCTAGTCACCTCCCCAAAAATTCAACAAGATTTATCTAACATGACCTTCCATGCACAAACCCATGTTGAGTATTCCTGATCAGACTCTGTCTCTCTAGATACTTATATGTATTATCTCTAAGAATATTTTCCATTAGCGTACCAAGCATCAACATCAAACCTGCAGGCCTATAATTGCCAGGCTTACTCCTCGATCCTTTTTTAAACAAAGAAACCATATGTGTGATACACCAATCCTCCAGCACTACACCCCTTTCTATTGACTTTTAAAAATCACTGTCAGAGCCTTTGTTATTTCTTCCCTGACTTCCCTCAAGGTCCTGGGGAAAATCCCCTCAGGGCCTGGCAATTTATCCACTTTTATATGGTTCAAAAGCTCCAATACCCCCTCATTCCTGATCCCTACAATTTCCATAATTACTCCTTTTTCCTCCCTTATCCTGTACAATTCAATATCCTTCTCCCTGGTGAAAACCGAAGAAAAGAACTTGTTCAATATCTCTCCCATCTCATTTGGCTCTGCACACAGTTGTCTGCTCTGATTCTCTAAGGGGCCAATTTTATCCTTCACTCTCCTTTTAGTATTGACATATTGGTAAAAACCCTTCGGATTTATTTTCACCCTGTTCGCTAAAGCCACCTCATACCTTCATTTAGCTTTCCTAATTTCTTTCTTAAGATTCTTTTTTACAATCAATGTGATTTTCCAAGCATCTCATTTATACCTTGTTTGTTATATTAAATGTAGGCCTTGCTTTTTATTCAAACCAAAAAAGGTCCCAGTGATCCAAAATCTTGAATCCCTGCCGCTTTCTCCATCCCTTCAGCCACACATTCATCCTCCACCTGATACTATTCCTCCCCTCACTGTCGTGTGGCACAGACAGTGATCCAGAGATGACCCCCTTCACCCTCCTTCTTTTTAGCTCCCTACCTACTCCCTCTACTAGTATTTAGGACCTCCACACTTTTCCTCCCTATGTTGTTGGTACCGACATGTATCACAATCTCTGGCTCATTTCTCTCCCACTTTAGTATATATAGGACATCCCTCGTACCAGGGAGGCAAACCACCTCACAGTTCTCTTTAGCGAGTTCAGAGAATCCCCTATCTCACACATGTCAAACTCTGGCCCGCGGGCCAATATAATTATATTTGGCCCGCAAGATCATATTAAATATATATTAGAGTTGGCCCGCTGGCCGCCGCGCCAGTATAGAGCATGCACACTGAAGGTGAAAATGAAGACGCCGGAGGTGTGGAGGGATCTCAGAGTCCCGAATCCCAGGGATCGGAGCGCCGCACTCAGCCCGCCCGGCTCCCGGACACACAGACACGGCTGGAGTTGGGGACCATCCTCGCTGGGTCTGCGCTTCAGCGGCGACGCTGGACCGAATGTCTCGTTGGCGATGCCTTCCCCCTCGCTCCGTGCGCGGCGGACCCTGCCTCCCGCTCCTTTTGTTGGAGACGAGCCCGGCGCCGTGAGATTGCAGTTTAATCCCTCTCCAACCATGGGAGGGGGGTGGGAGCAACACGCTCTTCTCAGCCAATTCCTCCACCGCCCCGGACGCTGGCGTTTCAACGGGGGATTCGGGTGCCTTCGTCAGGCGACCGACCTGTTGGTCCAAGACAAGGGGAGAGCGTACAAACTCCACACAGACAGCACCTGAACTTGGGTGAATGTGGAACTGCGACCCCACATTCCACATCAGGACTGTGTGTAAGATTGGGAGCAGTGAGACGGAAGCTTATTTTGTTCCTGTGATTTAAGCCTTTCTTGGGGTGGGGGGTCCTTCTCTGACCACTTGCCTAACAATTAACCTAATCAGATGTGGAGTTACCACAATACAACAGGTCTCAACCTTTTTCTTTCCACTCGCGTCCCTGTGCCATTGGTGCTCTGTGATTAGTAAGGGATTGCTTAAGGTGGTCTGTGGGTGGGAAGAAAAAGTTTGAAGACCACTGCTTTAATCATCCCTCATTGACTCGTCATGTGCACGGTTTCAGACGCTAAAGGAAATGGGCCAATGACAATGACAATGAAAGAGTTTATCCAAAACTATTATTAAACATTTATTTTAATAAGAAAAAGTTTAACATTACATATGTTGAAAGAAGAGAAAACATGCAGATGTTGTTGAAAATTTTCAATAAATATTTAGTTCGGCCCTCAACAGTCCAAGTTTTTAATTTTGGCCCTCCGTGAATTTGAGTTTGACACCCCTGTCCTATCTGACCTCCTATTGAATCTCCAACAACTACTGCCCTCCTCTTCCTTTCCCTTCCCTTCTAAGCTACAGAGGCCGAACTCATGCCCGAGGTACAGCCAATGATGCTTTCACCCCCCCCCCCAACAGTACTCAAGGAGGAGAACTTATTGTTGGGGGTTACAATCACAGGGGTCCTCTCTAGCACCTTACTCTTCCCCTTCCCTCTCCTTACCGTGACCCACTTCTCCTCCTCCTGTGGCCCTGATAAGACCACCTGGGTCCTTTCTATGACTTCCTCACTCTCTCTGACGAGGGCGAGGTCGTCAAGCTGCAGCTCCAGTTCTCTAACACGGTCCCTGAGAAGTTGCAGCTCACGACACCTAGTGCAGACATGGACGTCCGGGAGACTAAAAGACTCCAGGCCCTCCTACATCCTCTCACTCCCTCATCTCAAAAAAGAAAAATAAATAAGAGAAGAAAGAATATCTATGTATGTGTATAAATAAAGATGTCGTGTTTTTTATTGTGAGGTATGACCATTCAGCTAACTGAATTAAAAGATGCCGTCGGTTGGACGTTGTGCCATTTTTGCTGGCAATTGGATGACTGGCATGAGGTTTCCCACCTTCCGCCCGGACCAGTAAAGAATAAGCTACTCTAAGCGGGAACAGACTCGTCTTAACAAAGCCATCGTGCAGAAGATCCCTTGACTTGAATGAGTGTACAACAGGAGGGCGTCAAGGATATTTTAATTAAGCACCTACAAATATTTATCCCATGGAACATTATGTTCAGAAAAAAATTTCCAGCAACATCCGGAACACTTTCCCGCGGAGCATTTAGTTCATGTCAATTCCTGATGTCTGTGCCTTGTGTGTTCCCACGGATTCCATTGGGAAGACCCCCCCCCCCCCCCACCACCACCCCCGATACTTCGCTGGAAGCGAACTTTGAAATGCTTCACGTCCCCGAGGAAATGGAACCGTTTCTTGTCCCGTTTACCAAGTTACACCAAAGAGAGTTGTCTCATGCGATTCATGCAGGTCGGCTCGTACTTTAGCCTTGATTTAAGAAATGTTAACGATTATAATGCATGAAAGCAGAGGATCTGCGAGGAGCCGCAAAATGTCACTACATTCCGACGCCACCTTCCTGTAAAAGTCTGTCTCTCTCAAACTTCATTCAAGCATCTGTTCACGGAACAAATCAATCCGCGGGACTCTAGTCTCTCTGACACGGCTGTGTGTGTTTTAGTGATGTTAGAACCCTGTACATTCTCTGCGCCATTAGTACCAACGTGAAACATGTATGATGCATAGGGACATAATCACCAGCTGGGGCTCGACCAGGGCTCTTGTCAATGTTTGGCGCAATTTCTTCGCATTACCGATGCCCACATCTAGTCAATTAACCGCTTTCACCAATCGAATCGTCGTCAGAACCTACAGAAAAATTCCCAACTGCAATTATATCTCTTGTTGGCGTTCTCGTGATTATACAAATGAAGCGCACCACTCTAGTTTGGGTCAAGCTTTCATCTTCCACATGCGGGTCAATTCTCCACTTTAACACGAATCCTTTCAAATTATTTCAAATCGCAAACGAGGGTACACAGCGAAAAAGTAATGAACGCTTTACAACGTGGCGAACGGTAATAACTTGAGAACCAACTTATTTCGATTCTCCTGTTGAACTGTGTTAAAGAAAACGTTTTCAGTGTGTATATCGTATTATTTACCCCTGTTAGTGCGCCGGGAGGAGACATTTCAAATCCACTCCAGTGCTCAAACATTTTGGAATTCTGCATGAAATGTTACTTCTTTGCAACAACCACGTGTGAACACACCTTAAGTTACAGACGGTGGGATGTAGCAGACTCGTGTCGGAAGGAAGGATTCTCGATGATACATGTTACTAATATTAGACACGTGTAAGAGGAAAGATACAACATTGTATTATGTCAACCTGGAAATTGGAAGATAATTTGAAAATACAACAATGGTATATAGAAATGAATAAATGTATTCCATTAGAAAAAATAACATATAGTTTAAGAAATAATATTGAAATATTCGAACAAATATGGGAGCCTTACATTAAACACAATAGCGAAAACCTACCGGGGACATAAGTTAACGGAAGGAAAAGGAAATGAAAAGAATGGACTCAGTGGAATTTCTGGTGTATTTTTATTGAATGACAACATTGTCTGACTGGTTTAATGTATCCTAGATTTTATACCTTAAATGGACGGGAGGGGGGAGGTAGGGAGGGTGGGATGGGAGGAGGGGGGGGGGGAGAAAATGGCACTGTATATGTGTGAAAAGGAAAAAGTGTGTATCATGGTTAATGTGATTTATGGTGTGAAAAATAAAAAATATTTAAAAAAGAGGTAATTGAGCAGTGCAACACTCTGGCGGTGTCTGTACTGTTGAAATGCCAGCTTGTTACGTTCATTCTGTATGTTATGTGCAACGTCATGATCCGCCTTGGCGTCCTGGGCGCAACTGCTCATCCCCGGAACCAAACGTCAGCGCGAATTTGCATTTAAAAAGAGTCTCTGATCACATGCCCTATCTGGAGTATGAATAAGAGAGAGAAAGAGAGAAACCAGGTAAACTCCGACTTCTGGCTGCAAACGATACATCCACAGCGATCCGAATTGAAGATGTCCCCGTGGATCGGAGTCTTCACTCTGCTGACGGTCTGTGCAGTCGGTAAGTCAATGTCCAATACTGCTTGGATTTTTTGAGCGGGTTTTTATTTGCAGGTAAATGATCGCCCTCCTTCTCATATTGGGTATATTTCTAGGTTCAAACGCGGAGATCACGCTAACTCAGGAGCAATCGCTGTTTGTCCAGCCAGGAGGAACGGTGAAGCTCCGGTGCAGCGTGTCTGGGGCGACGTTGGGAAACAGTGACATAGCATGGTACCAGCAGAAACCCGACAGTGCTCCCCGATATCTCCTCTATCACGATCTCAACCGCGAGGTAAAGGGAACAGGAATTCCCAGTAGATTCTCTGGAAGGTCTCAGTCAAACAACGCCGCGTATTTAACCATCAGTAATGTTCAATTGGAAGACTTCGCCGATTACTATTGTGGTTGGTGGACATCAAACGCGTTACACTTCGGCGGAGGCACCAAATTGACTGTTTCCAGTAAGTAATTTTTACTTTATGTGGTGCAGTTAAGTTGCTTATTTTTATTGGATGCATCTAAAATGCATCTATGTGAGGCTTATAGCTCAAAATGAAGTGTTTACATGAATTGTGCACGCATCTCGAAGTAAAAGGTCTGTTTGGTGATTAGTCTCAGCCTTCACGCAGAGATTGTGAACAGCGTGAGGGATTCGCGTGGTTGAATCATTATTAAAGCACCTCAGAGAGCAATCCTACAACAAGTAACGTTTGGGGACTTGTGGAGCAAATTGCTTTATAAAGGTGAATGTCGCCACCAATGAGCAGGAAGATGGGTTTAAATTTAATCCTTTCAACTGTGAACGTTGTTCTCCCGTTTTCGGGATCCCAATAAATCCTTGACCAAACTTTTCAAATTTGCGCCACTCTCGGCGTCATCGAGACAGGGGGAAAGCTGAAACGAAATAGGAAAAAAGACAACTGGGTAAAGGAGAGATGCTGGACGATCAGAACCGTTCACAGATAAAGCAGGAGTTTCTCAAATATCCTCAAATCCGATTTTAAAAAAAATATCCTCGAAATTAGTTCCGTTCGGGTTGGAAGAATTTAGCAACAGAATTTTAAATTGAGATAAACCATGTAACCGAACTCGTTATATTGATTTTAAAAAAGAAGCAGAAATTTTTCCGACCAAATTATCACCATCAGTTGTTCGTTATTTCTAAATATAAGGCTCTAGCAAGATTTGTGGCTTGTTACTAAAGTCCCGATAGATGTATCCTGCTTGTCGTACCTGTTACAAAGAGAGATCAGAATGCAATTGCCTCCATTTTATAAAAGAGCGTTTATCCAGGGAAGTATTTGAGTATTATAAAATGCTTTTTATCCACGGATTGCAAGTGCAGGCGTGTACACGATGACAAACACACACACACACAGAAACGCTGCCCTTTCTCTCTGCTCACCATAGATTGCAGCGGGTCTGTTTCTGTAAGCCCCGAAAACATTGAATTCTTTCGGGTTGTCTTGTAAATTTTCTCAAATTGCATTAAATGCAGTTTAATAGTTTGTATTCAATCAATGTACATTGCGACAAGCATCTACCCACCATCTTGAAACGGAAAGTTAGTTCATATTGGGTTATTAGCATTTGGAAACATGACCCGCAGCAGCGGGTCCTCACTGTCCTCGATTATGGAACGGTGCCTCGTGTGAGAGTTTTGAAGGGTTTTGCTTCGGTGTCGAAAGCGTGCTATGTCTTATCTGGGAACTTTTAACAGAGCAGGACCATGTGGAGGAAGATATATTCTGCAAGTTATCCTTAAATTAACTTTCCGTGAATATTTCATTGGACGCGGAAGACATTAATTCACAAGTTAGTAAGGCTCCTGAGAAATACCCCACAGGTCCGCGGCAGATTAGAGATCTTTCCTTTACATTCTCCTTCCAAACACTTCAAGGACAGAATCACCTTGCGTTTAAAAACGGAGTGAATCTCTCTGTACCGGCCGCGGTCAACACTGGCGGGACCGGGAGCAGCACGGGTTAGATACCGTGCAGGAAAAATCCCGATAATAATGCCCGGGAGAACTAATCTGTCCTCAACAGCTGATGGAAATTCAGCACTTAATTGACACAAAAATCGCAGCTCTCTCCTTCAGCCCGATTTTACAACGAACACCGTTTATTTTCCAGCATCAGGATTAAACCTCGTCTTGGGCCACGAGGCTCGGAAGTGGTGGGGGCGCCAATATATTGAGACCAGTGGACATAATTCTATAAGCTTTAAATCTATGTATAACGTTCGAGTCCTAAATTGGGGTCGTTTAATATATAGGAATTCATAACGTGGGACATTTGGGAGCGTCTGGTAAGTGGTTGCGAATGTGACTCCGTTGGAAAGACACTTACTGCTGGAGTGCAGGGTAGGGCTAGAAGGATTGGGGAATCCAGGCCAGGGAAAAGGGAGCTTGGAATCCCACAAATCCATTGGGGTATAGAAGGAATGTAGAAGGAGGAGGACCATCTTCAGTTGAAGAGGTAACAGAGAATTCTCAGAGATTACATCAATAAGTCAAGGATACGGGGCAACTGGAGAGAACAGGTGAGCTTGGTGGACTCTGTGTGGAGTCACAGGAGATAGTCGAGGGCTCAAATCAATACCTGAAGCACGACGATATTGCAAAACAAAGGAGATATTGGCGGATTCGAGTCGCCTTCTCAACGCCCAGAAAAGCCTTTGAGAAGGTAACGCTTAGTAGACTGGCCTAGACGTTGAGATGACAGCTGGCCATCTGGATACAATCTGGCTTGGAGGAATGACAGGATGGTTGCTTTCCAGATTTCGGGATTGCGTGCCCCAAGGTTTGATGACAGGTCCACTGCCGTTTGTCATAATATGAACGATTTTGATGAGAATGAAGGGGCATAATCAATGAGTTTGTTCATTACAGTAAAATTGATGGTGTCGATGCCAGCGAAGAAGGTTGCCTAAGATTACAGCAGGATCTTGGTCACAGAGTAAATAAGCAAAGAGTCTAATTAGAGAGGATTAATGGTCTCAGTCCAGGAATGCACAGATCTGCGGTGCAAAGGGAACTTCACTGGGATTTAGGGGAGACACCCCTATCGACTGGCTATCTGAGAGGCCGCCACAGAAGAAGAGACCAGGTGAAAATAGCCCGCCCAGAAACCTCATGGTGACAATTGAATATTTGACGATTAGATTCAGAAGGTATTAATTTCTCTAAGCAATTTCTTCAACATTGGAGTAATCTGCAACAGCAGGAACCAATTCTGACACAACACAGTCTCGGTCACTGCAATGTAGCCCAGTAATCGGCTTTATTGATGCTTTGATCTATAAATCTTGTGTAGGACATTGAGCTAATCTCTCCTGTTGCTCTTCTCCGATCAGTGGGGATACCTTGTGCGTCGCTGAGAGCGCATCTTCGGCGCTGCAGCTGGGCGGCACTCCACATCTGTGGTGTGTGGGACAACCCCGCGACTTGCTATCTCATTATGGGAACGTCAAGCAACCGAGAGTTACATTGACAATATGCAATTCATTATATTGTTTTTTAACACAAGCGATTCTTTATTTTGCAATTACAGGTCGAACGATGTCCAGCCCTTCGGTCTCCCTTCTCCCGCCGGCGGACAAACAGGTCGCTGAAGGACAGGTGGCGACTTTGGTGTGTCTGATCAACAATTTTTTTCCTGCATCGGTGGAGGTTTCATGGAGTATGGACGATGAGGCGGTGAAGACTGGTGTGCAGACCACCCGCGCCGTCCGGGACACCGATCAGACCTATAGCCTGAGCAGTTATCTGACCCTGTCCACCTCCGAGTGGAACTCACACGAAAAGTACACTTGCGGGGTGACACACGAGTCCCTCGGATCTCAGCTGACACGGAGCATCCAGCGATCAGGGTGCGTGTAGAAGCGATCCAGTGGGCTCGGTGCGCAGTTATTTATAGTCTGAAGTGGCAGGGAGTGTTTCCTAAGTGCTCTCTTTCTATGTGCAGGCGCCTTTCAGAGAATAGTGCTTTAAGGGATTTACAATGTTTCAAACCTCTTTCTCTTTGTAATTGTGGCGAAGCCTCGTCAGTTTAATTAAAATATTCAATTGCCAACTGCTCTATGTTTTGTCAATGAGCCCTATCATTTGAAGTCAAACGTTCTTGTATTATTTTAAGATCACCAGGAGACGTGAGGTTGAAGGCGACAGAGTCACAGTGTGAAAACAGGACCTTCGGCCCAATTTGTCCGTTCCCACGAAACTATCCCACCCGCACTGATCTTACCTGCTTGCGCTGGGCCCGCTCACTAGCTTCATGTACCTACCCAATTGCGTTGCTGTCTCGAATAGATCCTCTGGCAGTGCGTTCCATACACCTACCACACTCTGAGTAAAGGGAGTTACACCTCAGTTTCCTGTTAAATCTCTGCCCCCTCACTCTGCTTGGTTATGGAATCTCCCACTCGAGGCAAAAGACTCCAGCTGTTCCTCTCATGAGTTTATCTACCTTCTCCTCTTGCACTCCGAGGAATAAACCCGAGCCTGTTCAACCACTCCCCAGAGCTCAGGCCGCTGGGTCTTGGCATCATCCTTCATGAATCCTCTTCAGCTTAACAGCTTTTCTATCGCACGTTGACCAAGGGTTAACAGAGGTTAAATGCCACCTTATTAACGTCTTGTAAGATGATTCCCCCCACCCCCCCAACTTCCATATTCCGAATGATGAAGACCAATGCGCCGAGACCCTTTTGAACCACACCCTATCTGCCCGTCACGCCACTTTCAAGGTACTGTGCACTTGCACTCCAAGGGCCTTCTGCTCTATAACACTCCTCAGATCGCTGTCATTTACTGTGTCCGTCCTCACCCAGTCAGACCTCCCAAATGCAACACCTCACGTTTCTCTTTATTAACCTCTTCAGCCTTTCCTCTGCACACCTGCCCAACCGATCTTCCACAAACTAGATAAACAGTCTTCACTCTCTACAATACAAAGACACTGAAATTTACCTTTGCACCAGAATCAGTGCTTTTCAACCCCCCCACCAACTCACAATCCACCTTAAACAATTCCGACGCCAAATGTTCCCTGTGATTGGTAAGTGATTGCTTAAGGTGGGTTATGAGTGGGTAGGAATTTTCAGAACCACTGCTTGAGACCCAATTATTACTGAAATATTTTCCCTGATAAAATTGTCCTTGGCCCATTTCCTTTGGAGTTATGAAACTGTACACACAGCGAGATAATTAGGGACTATTAAAACAGTGGTTTTCAAACTTTCTTTCCACTCACATGGCATGGCAGCTTAAGTGGCCCCTCACTAATCACAGAGCACCTATGGCGTATAAGGATTGCTTAAGGTTGAATCTGAGTTTAGGGAAGCAGTTTGAAATCCACTGATCTAAATCATTGATATTAATGACCAACAACAATGGGCCCCATATCCAACACCATGACACACCACTAACTACAGACCTCCAGTCTAAAAACAACCTTCCTAATCATCCATTGTTTTCAATCACAAAGCCAATTTTCTAACAATTTTGCTACCTATCCTTAGATACCATGTGATCTAATTTTCCAGAACAGTCTACCAATTAATGTCTTGATTGAACCTTTAAAGGTTGCTTTAAAATATATCATTTACTCAATATATGGAAGAAGATTCACTTAGAAAGGAAAAAAACAAATTACCAACTACCAAAATTATTATTGACACAATGATAATTAAAAGATTTATAACAAACATGTACACCAAGCTGCAAGAGAAGGAAAATGATGAAATAAGCTATAAACCCAAACAAAAATGGGAAAAAAGATTTAAACATAAAGATAAAAAATGAAATATGGGAAAAGTTATGCTCTGGAACTATGAAAAATATAATAAATACGAGGTTACGCATGATACAATATAATTGGTTACACAGGGTATATATCACACACCAAAAGTTAAATAAATGGGATCCAACATTATCAGGTAAATGTTTTCGTTGTAAGAAGGAAATGGGAACAACAGTACATGCAATTTGGGCATGTGAGAAAGTGAAAAAGTTTTGGGAAGATCTAAATCAGGTATTAAATAAAATCACAAAAAGCAACATACCAAAAAATCGAGAGATCTTTCTTCTAAGTAATATAATAAGTAAAGAATTAGACCTCAAACTGGATGAAGCCCAAAAAAGATTTATTATGATAGCCTTAGCTGTAGGAAAAAAATGTATAATGTCAACTTGGAAATCAAAAGAGAGCCTGAGAGTACAGCAATGTTACATGGAAAAGAATAAATGTATTCCATTGGAAAAAATAACATATAATTTGAAAAATAAAGTCACATTATTTGAACAAATTTGGGAACCGTACATGGAACACAACAGAGAGGGCCTACTGCGGACCTCCACCACCTAAAATGATAAAATGAGAAGAAGACAAAATGAACTGACCCAGTATGTAAAAGTAGATGACACAATTTTCTTGTTTATTTTCACTGTGTGATTACATTGTTTAATGGCTTTATTGTATTGTATTTGTTGAATATTTAATGGGTTTGGAGGGGGGTGGGAAGGAGGGAGGGAAGGTAGGGGGGGGAAGGGGGGAGAAATTGCCACTATGTATATTCAAGAGGGAAGTGTTTGTGTGTATTTTGATTGATATGGTTCATAGTGTGAAAAATGTAAAAAAAATTTTTAAAAACTTGAGATAAGTTAGCAACTTAGTCCCTGCAGTCATTCATGAATAGAGTCTCAACATTTGCCACCATCCAGACTTCTGGATAAATCTCAGCCAGGGCACTTGCAATTATCTCTCTAGTTTCCACCATGTCCTTGCATGTATCATATTAGGCCTTCATACACCTTCATACACTTCGGAGCTTTGAGCACCTCTTTTAATGTTATATGAATTGAACAGATCTGGGGATACAGATATATGATTCACTGAAAATAGTGTCATAGAGCTGTAAAGAAAGCTTTTGGCATATTGGCCTTCGGGGACTCACCATCCCAAGTTGAAGATAGGTGTCTGCATCTCCACAGATCCGAGACCACCTTCACACCTATCCCCTCCTCACCTGACAGGCATTGCGGGCTGAGTTTGCCGGAGACAGGCAGGGGGAGCTGGAGTCAAAGGAGTGCAGACTAATGTATATTAGACAAACATTTTCTTAAATAAACAATTTTCACTTATAGCAATAAAGATCTTTGTCATTTTCCAGTGTTATATATCCCTTTAAAATATTTTATCCACATGTTTTCATAAGAGTTCTAGATAAAATATAAATAATTATATGATCGGACCATATGACATTAAAATACATTGTAATAATGCTTTGAAAAATGCAGTTTTCCATAACACTGAACTTGCATTAACCGTGTTATACAGAATATGTCTGTATTGAGTATAGGAGTTGGGATGTTATGATAAAATTGTGGAAGACATTTGTTACGGGCCCAGAGGACCCCAAAACCCAGCACCAAACACATGGTTACTTAAACAAAGGTTGCTTTAAATTTTCTGTAAACATCAAAATAGGATCAAACTTATTACTATTAACTTAACCTAACTTAACCCTCATCTAATTCTAAGCGCATGCGTATGTAATGTTTAAGTGTTCAGGAAAGTTCTTTGATTCACAGTCCAATCTCACTTCTCACTCCTCTGAGTTCACCGGCAATTCTTATACTGTGCACAGAATTTAACCTTTATAAATTTTCACCAAGTTTTGCTGCTTAAAAGTGAATGGTTACTGCTCAGGAAGGTCCTTGTTAGTTTCAGAAAGAGATTAGTTGCTCATTGGACCCACACAAACTGATTTACTTCCATCAGTCACCTCAGTGTCTTGCCGAAGAAACTTGCCCCATCAGGGTTTTCCAAATGATAACCTCTTCTTCCAGGTCACCACAGAGTTCCTCACTTCCCACCTGAGATTTTGTTTTCCTTTTATAAGCTGCAGGAGCTCCCCACAATCACTTCCTTCAAATCTCCCGCCTCTAGCAGAAATTGAGTCTCCTATTGGCTGCAATTAACCAACACATGGTAGGTTGGGAAGAGCTGGAGATACAGAAACTAGAGTTTCAGCTGCTCACAGAGGCAAATTCTGTCACTGTCAACAAAGCATTTACAGGGCTGTGACAGAGTATACAGAGGCGTTTGGGAGATAAACTGGGAAAGGTTTGTTCGAGCAGGTTGTAGAGTGCGTTGAAAGAACCAAAGGCTTGTTGATCCAAACCAAGGCTTTTATTAACTAGAAGACTGGAGCATATCACATGTAGGTCGACCAGTCCAGAATGACCTGGTCTGGCTAGGAGCAACCCTTTAAGACCTGCTAGTAGGTGAGGCTATGCTCTCAGCCAATCAAAATCATCTTACACTTCAATCTATACATATACACATTGGTGATAGAATCTGTACTATCACACAGGTCACACGCAAACACTTTAAAACACAGATTTTTTTTCAGGAGCTTTTGCAAAAGTGCTCAGAGACATGATGGACTGTTATTTGCGAAAAGGCAACGAATGTAACAACAGGCAGTAGCAGCTTTGTCTGGAAAAGAGGATTTACTGTCTGGAAGGTCATGTGATCTTTGCAGGCAGAGAGCAGAAAGAAACAGGTTTTGCACTCACATCCAGAGGGACAAGCTGGCAAGCTTTGAAAGATGTCCTAGTCAAAGGAGAGGACTAGCTGTCCGGTGATTCCCTTGGAATAGGTAAAATAGAAAGGAACTCAGTGGTGACCTGAAAGAAAGAGGTTATCAACTCGAGAACCCCGAAGGGGGCAAGTTTCGTCAACAAGACACCGGAGTGGCTGATTAAAAAAGAATCAGTTGTGGATGTACTGGAACAAGAAAAACTCTCTCTCTGAAAACCAACATGAATCCTTCTGAGTGGTAAACATTTACCTGTTTGTGGTGATATGCAATTACACCACTAGGTTACCAGGGGTCATCCCGGTGACCTTGTATATAAAGCAGACCAGCCTTCCAGGTTTGTCTTGCAGAGAGACAAGACCTCTTAGTGTACATATAGTTTATTAAAGCTGTCTTATACTCACACTCCTGTTGTGGTTATTGTCAGTATAATTTAATAAACTAATATGATAGCTACTAGGATGGAAGCTGCTTCTACTCCAAAGCGCATTTCCGACCACCTGGAGACTTGCTGAGGAATGGAATCTGGGGACAACTAACACGCACGTGCTTCCAAGGACAGAGACAGCGAGGAACTGCTGTACTGGAATCGTGGTGGAATGCAGGGAAGACCACAGAAGTACGATAGGGCAGGTAAGAAATGGCCAAGAGCCCTGCCTGCCCGTGGGTTCGCTGGTACAGGTGCCGCCAACCCTAAACCCCGGTCCGATCAGAAAAGGGCCACTACAAGTGTGGGTGGAAGGATCTCCACAAGTCATGTTCCTGACCGCCTTGTGCAGAATTCCCAACCACTCCAGACCCAGGGAAAGCAGAACACCACTACCATCACTCCCCCAGCAGCAGTTTCTCCATTACCAAGGAGACCTAACGCTACCTCGGGGATCCCCCTTAAGCCTCCTGCAAATTCCCCAAAGCCAGAGACTCAGCCAACAGCCCCAAGCACCCAGGTAAGTCCTCCAGCAGACACAAGCCCCACAGAGGCTCTACCAGCAGCTCCTAGTACCCCAGGGCCCACCCTTGCTACACCTAAGGGACCAGAGACTGCGGCTTAGCAACCAGACAGGCTGGAGCTCGACCCCAGAAATCCCGGAGCCAGCACGCACTTCAGCCACTGGCAGAGATGCTTTCTGAATTACGTGGAGGGTGCTGAGGCATTGGATAAAGAACTATTAATGCTGCTGGTAGCCCAGCTGGGAGACCACCCTTACTCTCTTATACAGGATGCCAGGTCCTACCAAGAGGCAATGAGCATTTTAAAGAGGCATTACAGTAAGGGGCATAGTGAACTCCACTCCCGGTACAGATTCATGGCCAGGTCACAACAAGTAGGGAAGTCTGCCAGAGACTTTATACTCTCATAGAGAGTATAAAGACCTGGCGAAAGGCTGCAACTTTAAAGCAGTATCAGCTCAGGAGTATGCGGAGGACCTTATTAGGGACAGAATTGTTGCGGGCATATGGTCCACTGAGATGAGACCGAATACTGGAGAAAGGAATGGTGGGACTAGATGAGGCAGAGACTATTGCAGAAGCTTTAGAAAGCACCAGGAAAGAATTGGAGGAGTACTCACAGGACCCTGGGGCTGGGACAAACGTCACACTGCTGGACTCTCTAGCCCCACGAAAAGAAAAGAATGCTGCCTCACAGGAATTCACCGCAGCAGCACACCTTGAGGGTCCCAAGTGCTTTTTCTGTGGACAAATAAAGCACCTCAGAGCCCTCTGCCCTGCCAGAGAAAATGTCTATTCCAACTGTGGAAAACAAGGGCATTATGGAAAAGTCTGCAGGAGCCTCAAGGCCACAGCCAAGGCCCATTCTCATACTACTGAGAGGCGGGAAAGCTCTTCTTTCTCCACAGACAAACAGAAGAAGAAGAATGCCATGTGTAGCCAGCCATCTTGGACAAATGCTACAAAGCAGAGGACACAGTCTTCAGGAGATGAATATGACGCTGAGTACTATTGTTAGAAACAGAATTTACCTTTAAAGAAATAGCTCGAGTCAAAAATTGAGAACAAAGAACATTTATTACAACAACAATGCAACGTTGGGTGCTTCCCCTTACCTTGGGAATACACACACATACTGGGGCTCACCCAACTTTTATACAGTCGATTTCAGTATCAGAGTGCCCTCCCCCTTACATTCTTCTGCCCCTGGATGGGTTTGGCATAGGCAATCCTTCCTGCCTACGTGCAGTTCAATACACTTGGAGGACCAGGGGGTATCCTGTGGGTGTCCCATCATGTCATTGTCCTTATTCACACCTTCCTGATTCTCGGGGCTACAGTCTCTTGGTATGTAGAGTTGGCTCATCCTGTCTAGGGTTGGCTAATTTAATATGTATAAATCTGTGTAAGGTTAGCTAATTAGATATGTAGGACTTGGTACTTCTATCTAGGGCTAGGAGACCTTTATCTGATCCAGACTACCTCAACTTCCTACATTCTATTGTACCTTACCATTCCTTTTCTTAGTCTTATGGTGGCTCTTGTCACAAAGAAGATTCTTATGTTAATCATACTGACTCTGCTTTCCTGCATCCTAATTCCCAAGCTCATCCTGTTTGTACTGGTTACAGCCATTAACTGATGAATTTTAGTTTCTTCCATGTTCATAATTTTAGATCAATTTTCCCATCTCTCACACTATCAGATGGAAGGACACGAAGGACATGCCAGACTTGCTTCCCTACATATGAATCAGGCGAGTCCACACAATTTATCTGACGCCACTGTGTGGATCAAAATTAATGATGTGAGGGTAAATTGCTTAATAGATATTGGAAGCACTGAAAGTTTTCTTGACCAGGGGTTAGTCAACAGCCTTGCCCTCCCCACATGCCCAAGTGAGCACTAGATCCTGTTAGCAGCCAGCAGCCTTGTAGCTGAGGTAAAACAGTTTTGCAGGGTTACTCTAGAAATCAAGGGCACAAAATACGAAGGGTTCAAATTACTAGTACTCCCTCACCTCTGTGCCCTGGTACTATTGGGGTTAGATTTTCAGTGCCAGTTAGAAAGCATTACAATAGTGGACAATGGGCCTCATCCCCCCCCCCACCCCACTATGCCTTACGAAGAAACAACAATGCAACCTGTCTGTCCTGAACATAGAACCCCCTCCACTGTTCACACACCTGAACACAGAATGCACACCAATAGCCACAAAGAGCAGGAGGTACAGCCCAAGGGATAGAGCCTTCATTAGGACAGAGGTCTGCAGGCTACTACAGGGGGGCATCATAGAATCATAGAGCAAAGCACCAGCCCCTGGAGAGTCGAGGTGGTTGGAGTAAAGTCAGGAGAAAAACTGCCCATGGTAGTGGATTACAGCCAGACATCAACAATTTACACAACTAAATGCCTACCCCCTGCCACGCATAGCAGGCATGGTCAACAACATAGTGCAGTATAAGGTGTTCTCCACCATAGACCTGGAGGCAGCATATCACCAACTGGCCATTAGAAACAGCGATCTCATTTACACGGCATTTGAGGCAGATGGCAGGCTGTATCAATTTCTGCGACTTCCCTTCGATGTCACCAATGGAGTGTCCCTGTTTCAAGAGAAATGGACTGAATAGTAAATGAGTGGTGTTCCCTTATTTAGACTACGTGATAATCTGTGGCCACATTCAGGAGGATTATGACACGAATTTAAAACACTTCTTCAAGGCAGCCGAGAAAAGGAACCTAACGTACAACAGGGACAAATGCGTCTTTAGCGACAGGAAGTTGCCAATCCTGGGCTACATAGTCCAGAACGGGGAAATCAGCCCAGACCCAGCCTGTATGTGCCCTCTCCTAGACCTCCCAGTGCCACACACGCTGAAAGCACTAAAAGGTGTTTGGGGCTGTTTGTTTACTACGCCTAATGGGTCTCCAACTACGCCGACAGGGCCCGCCCACTTATAAAAGCCTCAGTTTTCCCACTGTGCCCAGTAGCCACCAGAGCATTCAGGGACATTAGGGACCATATCGCTAAAGCTACCATGCGGTCCATAGATGAGTCGATCCCATTACAAGTAGAAACAGATGCATTTGATGTGGCTCTGGCAGCCACCCTAAACCAAGACGGATGACTGGTGGCCTTTTTCTCGTGAACCCTACAGGGGTCAGAAGTAAGACACTCAGCAATAGAGAAGGAGACCCTAGCCATTGTGGAAGCATTAAGGCCCTGGCAACATTATCTGGCATGCAAACACTTCACTCTGTGGCTTTTATGTTTGATAACCAGAACAGGGGGAGAATTAAGAATGACAAAATCCTGCGCTGGGGATTAAATTGTCTACATTTAACTACAACATTCTATACCACCCCGGGAGACTCAACGAGCCCCTGGACACGCTGTCCAGAGGCACTTGTGCCATCCTTAACCACACATCCCAGTTGCAGAACTTGCAAAATGAGCTGGGCCACCCGGGGGTCGCTAGACTGCTTCAATTCATTAAAACCCAAAACCTCCCATTTTCAGTAGAGGAAGTGAGGTCAGTGAACAAGAACTGTCCCATCTGTGCGGAATGTAAACCACAATTTGACCGGCCAGACAAAGCCACCCTGATAAAAGCTACCAAACCTTTTGAGCACCTCAGCCTCGATTTAAAGGGCCCACTCCCGTCCAATAATAGAAATGTCTATTTTCTAAACATAATAGATGAATATTCCCGTTTCCCCTTCGCAATCCCGTGTTCTGATGTATCAGCAGCCACTGTTATAAAATGTCTCCAACTCATCTTCAGTATATTTGGGTACCCGAACTACATACACACAGACAGGGGTGCTGCTTTCATGAGCACAGAAGTACAGCAGTAACTGCATGAGAGAGGGATTGCTACCAGCTGCACTACAAGTTACAATCCTGCGGGAATGGACAAGTCGAAAGGGAAAATGCCACTATCTGGAAAATGGTCCTCTTGACTTTAAAAACAAAGACCTGCCTGTTACTAGTTTGCAAGAAGTGTTTCCAGAAGCCCTACACTCTATACATTCTTTGTTGTGTACTGCCACTAACATGACCCCACATGACCGTATCTTTTCTTTCACAAGGAAAGCCTCGACGGGCACAGTGCTGCCTAAATGGATGATGACACAGGGACCTGTTCTCCTCTGGAAGCACTGCAGACCCCACAGAGCGGACCCGCTGGTGGATCAAGTGGAGTTGAGGCATGCGAACCCTAAGTACGCCTTCATCACATTCCCAGATGGAAGAGAAGACTCGGTGGCCACCAGGGATCTCACGCTGGCCGGATGTGTGAACAACGCAGAGGAAACACAGATGTCTACAGATCAACAAGGAGTACAGCAGCAGTCACTAGAACAGTTGTCCATTGAGTCACCCCAGAGGAGTATACCACCCACCCCGAAATCAGGACCTTGGATACGCCCACCCCACAAATAGACTTGATGGCAGGACCTAATCCCATACAAGTGGATCCTCAGCCCACATGGCCATCTAGCACGCCCCACCCCTATACCACTACTGAGGAGGTCCAGAAAGCAACGGAAGCCACAAAAAATTGGGACTTATGAACTTACAAACAAGGGAAGGAGGACAGGGGAGGGGGGGATAACAATTTTCTAAAGAGGGGATGAATGTGGTGATATGTAATTACACCACTAGGTCACCATAGGTCATCCCGATGACCTTGTATATAAAGCAGTCCAGAGCTACAGTCTAGCCTTCCAGGTTTGTCTTGCAGAGAGACAAGACCTCTTCATGTACATATTAGTTTATTAAAGCTGTCTTATACTTGCACGGCTGGTGTGGTTATTGTCAGTACACTGTTAAGCACCAAACCCTAGTGAAATTTATTAATGTTAACTTCTGTGCACGGTACAAGAATTGCCTGCAACCAGTAAGATTGAACTGTGAACCAAATAACTTTCCTGAACTTACATACACATCACACACACGTGACCTTAGAATTAGAAGGGGGTTAAGTAGGTTAAGTGAGTCAATAGAGATAAGTTAAAGTTTTATTCTATTTTCATGTTCAAAGATAATTAAAAGCAACTTTTGTTTCAGTAACCCTTTGTCATGCTGCTGGGTTTTGGGATCCTCTTGACTCGTAACAGGGCAGATAAATCCAACGATTCATTGGACGTTTGGTATTTTTGCCTGACTGATGAGCCAATTGTGCGAGACCACTGTTTTGAGCCAATGACCCAAAATCACAACCCAACCTAAATGTCCTGAAAACCTCTAAGTTTGGTTCTCAGTTTCTGCCTCCTGTGCCAAGAATGTCACCCATGATTGCTGACTCCTCGGCCACTCAAAATATCCATCCATGCTGTTTAGTTTTGTTCCCATGAAATAGTCACCTTGTCATTCTAAACCCTGCCTGCATCGTTCTAAACCCCAGAGGCCACGAGGCAATGTGATCCATTTTCTTCTGAAATTGCAAATCTACCGTCGAGTGGTTAGACTTAATTGTGCAACAAGATCTTTTAAAGCAGTGAGCACGAAATTGTGCAAAGGGCCAAGTGTGGTCTTAGGGAGACCTTAAATGCAGAAAGATACCACTGTTTTTATGCGTAAATTTTTTGGTCTTCGTAGACAGAACACCATTTGGATTCCAAGTGAATTGTTGCATTGGCACATTTGCTTTCAGGAAATGGACACCCAGATAACTTTGAACAATAACACCCAATCTCTCGCCCCTTCAAATATTGAAATATCATGAAAATGTGTCAATGTTTATGTTGTTACGGAGTCCAGAGGACCCCAAAACCAGCAGCATTAGATATTCACCACAACACAGGGTTACTTAAACAAAAGTTGTTTTTAATTATATTTGAACAAGAAAACAGAATTAAACTTTAACATTACTTAACTTACTTAATCGCCCCTCTAATACTAAAAGCAAGTGTGAGTAATGTGTATATAAGCTTAGAAAAGTTCTTTGAGACCCAATCTCACGGGTTGCAGGCAATTCTTGGACTGTGCACAGAAGTTAGCATTAATAAAGTTCACCAGGCTTTGGTGCTTAACGGGCAAATGGTTACCACTCAGGAGTTTCTGATTGGTTTTTTGAGAGCGATTCCTTTTGTTCCAGGACATCCGCACCTGATTCCTTTCCAATCAATCTTGCTGACGAAACTTGCCCCTTTAGGGTTCTCCAGCTGATTCTCTTTCTTTCAGGTCACCTTTCAGACCGTCAGTCTCCTCCTTTGACCAGGCAGTCTTCCAAAGTTTGCCAGCTTGTCCCTCTGGAACCGATTTCTCTGTCTCTTCTTCTCTCTCAGCTCCCTCCCTCTCTGGGAGCAAAGCTGTTCTCCTCTGCCTGCAAAGATCACATGCTCTCCCCGGCAGCAACCTGCTGTATGTTGCTACTTTGTTTGTCTGTTGCAAAAAGCACTGCAAAAGTCCTGCAAAAACTCTGTGTTTTAAAATGTTTGTGTGTTACCTGCTCTAACAATTTCTCCCAAACCACCTCTAAATACTCTGTCACAATGTCTACATTCAAAAGGTAGAACATCAAATAAAACATGGGCCCTTCGGCTCACAATGTTTTCCCTACCTGTATAAACCTACTCCATCAACCTCATCCTTCCCAGCCCAGCTGGCAGCCTGTTACTCTGTTCCCCGCAGGCAAATCTTCCCCCGTGATCCGCGATAGAGCAGAGCTGGGACGTCACCTTCTGAGAGGTTGACATGGGATGGCCGGCTCATGAAGTTTGAAAAGAGAAAGATCAAATAGATATGTTGCCTACAATCAAATTAGCACCTATCTCCCGGGTCAACAGGGCAAATAAGAATTTTTTTAAAAAACCTTTTACAGGTAATTGGAGGAAGTAATTTTTTTTGCAAAGAGTGCTTGCAATGGATTGTCAGGCGTGCTGGTGGAGGTCGATACAATAGGGACATTCAAAATACTCTTCGATAGGCACATAGATGTAAGAAAAATAAAGGGTTATCGATGTGAAGTCGGTTCACATTGTACTATGCTGTAATGTTGCATGTTCTGTGTATGGGTGTTTTGTGTTCAAAGTTGAATCTTCCATTTTCTTCATACATTTTTCATCTGTTTTCTTCCCTGCCACAATGCTGGGAATATTATTTGTTCCCTCGTTGATTCTAAGCAACCGTTTTTAATCTGATGAGTACCAACAGTCTCTTTGGAGTTTTTATTCCCAGCAATTGTGTCCATTTTGGTCTGTTTTGACGCTCTTATCCCCAGCATTTCTACCATCAATCTACTTTTGGTCAGACGTGCATTGTAAACTTGTTGCTTGTTATCGATTTCAATCTCTTTATTTGGTTGATCGGTCATTCTTGGGGGGGGGGGGAATTAATTGTGTCGTTGCCTTTTGTAGCTACAGTTTACATTTTAACTTACTGACTGGAAAGAGGTGAATTGCAAGACTGGTAACCAGGTTAGTCACACAATGGATAAGAATGGAGTTGATTAACTATTGTGTTCAACCACCCACAGTCAAGTGAAATTAATTTATTTCGGACTCGTGAAAGATTTTGGATTTCTTCGATGTAAATGCCAGTTGATGTGGACCCTGATATCATCGGCAACACCCTGCCACAACTACCTGTTCTAGTGGAGCTAGATGCTGAATTTATCATCACTGATGTCAGAAAAGCAGTCCACTGCATGAAAAATAATAAATCACCTGGAATCGATGGTATCCCCTCAGAAATCTTAAAGCTTGGCGGCGAAGCGCTGGTCTCTGAGCTCACAACACTATTCAAAACCTGCTGGCTCCACCACGGCATGCCCAAAGATCTGTGAGATGCGAACATTGTGACCCTTTACAAAAACAAAGGTGACCATCAAGACTGCAACAATTACCGTGGCATCTCACTGCTCAGCCTTGTAGGCAAGATACTCTACCATCAATCCTCACCTGCCTGCAAACCATCACCAATGTGGCTTTCAACTATCTCGATCAACTATCGATATGGTCTTCACCTTCCGCCATCTGCAAGAGAGATGTATTGAACAATGCAAACCCCTCTATGTGTGCTTCATTGACCTCACCAAGGCCTATAACTAAGTTAGTCATTCAGACCTATTCCATGTCTTAAAATGTCTTGGCTGCCCTTACACACTACTGTCCATCATCGTCTAGTTCCACCACAACAAGCAGACCATTATCCCATTCGACGGCTCGAGATGGCTGCGAACTTGCTCCAGTTCTGTTTAACTTCTCTGCTCTTCTGCGCCATGCCTTTCAGGCATAGCCCTGCACACAAGGAGCTCTGGAAAAGTTTTTAATCTGTCACGGATTCGGGCAAAGACCAAAATCAGAAGAGTTATGATTCGAGAACTGCTCTATGCAGGTGATGCTGCCTTCATGGCTCACTCTCAGCCAGAGCTGCAAGCGTTGTGTGATGCATTTGCATCTCCCAGCACTGAATTTGGTCTGAAAATCAGCCTGGACAAGACAGTCGTCTTTAGCCAACAAACCCAAAACACTCCATCAATTACCATCAATGGGTCAGTGCTGGCCAACATAGAGAAATTCTGCTACTTGAGCTCCACCATAACAACAATGAACTCACTTGACATAGAACTGGACACACGCCTGGGAAAAGCATCCACTACCTTCGGACGCCTCCGTGCCCACGTTCACCAAGTTGAAGATCCGAGTCTATGAGGCCTGCATGCTGAGCATTCTTCTCCATGGATGTGAATCCTGGGTCACATACAGAAAGCAAGAACACTGCCTTAACACATTCCATTTCCGCTGCCTCGGATCCATCCTAAGCTACTCATGGCGTGACAGAGTCACAAACATCCAAGTCCTGAAGAAGATTGGAAGCATAGACCTCTACTCAATTGTCCACGCTCGCCGCCTGCGGTGGGCTGGCCACATTGTCCATATAGAGGATGGCTGATTGCCCAAAGATGTCCTCTATGGTGGGCTACCAGATGTTCCCCGTCCTGTTGTCCACCCACATCTTTGCTACAAAGATGTAATCAAGTGCAATCTCCAGTCACTCCATGTCAACCATACTGACTGAGAGGACCTCGCAAAAAATCGCACTGCATGGCATTCCGCGATTCACAGTGGCACATCACAATGTGCCAACAAAAAGTTCTCTGAGGGCAGAAGAGCTACAAGGCACCGTGTTCATCTTTGCTCGCGAAGGGATGGGCCATGATGATGATGAAATGCCATCTGCCATGCATCTGCTTAATTCAAAATTATATTCGAACGTCAATATTCGTCTCTGGTACATCGTTTTATTTGTGTCTGTGTGATTTATAAATATAACCACTTTGGATGGTAATGCTCCAACGGACTTTTTGTGCAAGCTGGTGACGATCGTTGCACTGGAAATAGATCAACACAAGCTCTGAACTCAATCCCTTCATTCCTGGGTTCATTTGCTCAAGAAAGCGATTAAATTAGATTCACCAAGAATTTTGGAGCAAGAATATGTCGTTTAAAAGTGCCGAATGCTATACTGAATGCCTTGTGATCTAATCTTTGAGACGAGTTCTCGTATTTCTTTCTGCAAAGGGTATCTCCCTCATCAATCTGTGGCTAACTTCATTTTAAAAAAACAAACACAACTTTCTCTTTTCCACAGGAACCTCTCCGATGTTCAACAGCTTTCGGAAATTCGAGCCAGAATTCCTGACTTGCCTTCCCTATGTCCTTAAATTAAGTCGAAGTAGCTTTGCAAGTTATTACATAGCAAACGAAATGGAACCCATGTACCAAGAGCCTACGGGGGTGGACAAACTTTTATTCTTTGATGAAGACATACAGCACGGTAACAGGCCCATGAGGTCAATTGGGCGGCTCGGACTCGTGGGCTGAAATGGCCTGCTACTAAAAATTTAAAAGGTTGCCCACCCCTGGAGCATATATTTTCCCAGTTGCTTCTATTTCCGTCATAATTTCTCTAAGCACAACTGTTGACGGATTTTAATCAAAGATGCAGCCGACCGCTGGCCTAATTTATGCTTCAATGAACCATGATAGAAACTGCAGATGCTGGAATCTGCAGAAATGGAAAAGTGTCCCGACCCAAAAGGTTGACTGGTCACGTCTATCCATGGACGCTGGCTGACTCGCTGTGCACCTCCCGCTTTTCCTTCCAACGTATCGTTCCTTGATTCCGTCCTGAAATCAATATACTGTGGCCGTGGCAAATCATCCAACTTTCCGCCTGGGGCACCATTCGAGCCAACGATGGAAATTGCTACATTTCCAGAGCTTCTCTGAGGCCACGACATTCCAGCGCGCACAAACCCACCCCCCGTCTCAATTTCTAAAACTCCATTCCCATTCATTGCATTTGTCTCTGCTTGAATGTTTCAACTCTGTCACAACACAATCATCGTCAGAAATGACTACGAGTCAGAACAACCTGCTCTCAATAGAGTTTGCCAGTGGACAAGTGCTCTCGTGGAAAGCCTTCGCTGAATTACTCTTTTGCCGTAGCGCATAAGGATATCTTCGCAATGGAACCATTTCTACCACCACATTCTGGGGGCAGCTTACTCGGGTCTGCCTGAGTTCTTCCTCCCTCAAATATTGTAATTGAAACTATAACGTCAAGATATGGGTTCCAAATAGGCACTTGATAACATTAATGTTGAATCGGAACTCCGTTGTTCAAACCCACTCTAATCAAAACCACTCAATGCATTTAATGACCTGCCCAACACTAACTGCATTTCTCAGGTTGAGATGACAGTCTGCAAATCCATTGAACCGGAACAAAGATTCTACAACACACTCACCATCATTTAACCAGGTTTCGCTTATCTGAAGTTGTCTGGGGCAGGTTTAAGCAGCTGGAATCATACGCATTGCTGTAGGAGTTTCAGGAATTAAGATAAGAACTATTAAAAAAAGGGGGGATCAAGAGGGAGAAAGGGCGGCAGATAACATTAAATATCAAAATATTTTATTCCTATATAAGAAAAGAAAGGGTAAACAGAGAAAAAAATTGGACCACTCAGGAATCAATGCAGTCATTTGTGGAAAAGCATCCATTACCTTCGTGGTAGTAGCAATTCCCACCCACACGTACTGGGTTTTTTTAAATTATAATTTCCCAAACAAACAGTAATCAACATTATTAGAGTCAACGTGAGCAGTATCAATATTGCCTCCAATTTACAGTGATCCATTCTATAGAGTTCAAGCTCGTTTCATCTCCCTCCCTCCCACCGCCCTCACTTGACCCTTAACTAATCACAGTTACGCCCGACATTCCTGTGTGGGAATTCTTAATCTGTGAAAAATTGCCACAAATTTCCCCGAAGAATTGAGTTGAACCTCGACAGAGCCACTAAAGTTCATTACTCTCGTTGAATTGCATAAACACAGCGGAGTGTGAGAAACAGAAGTACCTTCACAGAATTTGCTCGAGACAAAAATTGAGAACAAAGAACATTTATTATACAACAATGCAAAGTTGGGTGCTTTCCCCTTACCCTGGGAATACACACATACACTGGGGCTCACCCAACTTTTATACAGTTGATTTCAGTATAGAAGTACCCTCCCCCTTACATTCTTCTGCCTCCTGGATGAGTTTGGCATTAGGCAATCCTGTCTGCCTATGTGCTGCTTCTGTGAACTTGGAGGACCAGGGGGTATCCTGTCGGTGTCCCATCATGTCATTGTCCTTATTCACAAACCTGCCTTTGTTCTAATTCACACCTTCAGGGCTACAACCTTCTTATATGCAGACCTTGCTAATTCTGTCTAAGGCTAGAAGACCCTTATCCAAACTAACTTTACTTCCTACATTCTATTATCTATTCTTATCCTATTCATACTGGCTTTATTCATTACACATATATCCATACTAGCTTTCTTCATCTTCATATTTTTATATCAGTTTAACTTATCTCTCACAGGAGGAAGCAGCGTTTCTTCGGTGGGAGAGCATCCAGACACATATGTAGACATTGCATGGGTACTTAGACGCAGTACACATATAAATTTCTTCTTCTTCTTTGGCTTGGCTTCGCGGACGAAGATTTATGGAGGGGGTAAAAAGACCACGTCAGCTGCAGGCTCGTTTGTGGCTGACAAGTCCGATGCGGGACAGGCAGACACGGTTGCAGCGGTTGCAGGGGAAAATTGGTTGGTTGGGGTTGGGTGTTGGGTTTTTCCTCCTTTGCCTTTTGTCAGTGAGGTGGGCTCTGCGGTCTTCTTCAAAGGAGGTTGCTGCCCGCCAAACTGTGAGGCGCCAAGATGCACGGTTTGAGGCGTTATCAGCCCACTGGCGGTGGTCAATGTGGCAGGCACCAAGAGATTTCTTTAGGCAGTCCTTGTACCTTTTCTTTGGTGCACCTCTGTCACGGTGGCCAGTGGAGAGCTCGCCATATAACACGATCTTGGGAAGGCGATGGTCCTCCATTCTGGAGACGTGACCCATCCAGCGCAGCTGGATCTTCAGCAGCGTGGACTCGATGCTGTCGAGTATATAAATATAAATATTGCTAACTAAATAGTAGAATCCCGCGCTGTCTGTACGTCCTCCCCGTGACCGCCTAGGGTTTTCCCGCCAGACGCTCCGGTTTTCTCCCACCTTTCGAAACGTACCGGGTGGGGGTTTATAGGGCAATTGGGCGGCACGGGCTCCTGGGCTGAATGGGCCTGTTATCATGCTGTATGTCTACATTTAAAGCAATGTGCTTGAGTGGTTCACCATTTATTGTTAAACCTTCATTTCTCCAATGGCCGCAGTGCACCATCTTTAAAAGGAATTGCTGCTTCTGGTCCAGGAAACCTCAGCCCACACTACGGCTTCTACTACCAAGAAAGGGCAAGGACAGGAAGCAGCCGGGAACAGCCAGGTTTCACTTCAGTCCCGGGAAATACATCCACTGCAGCGGCTGCTACACATCTCACAGGACTCGGTGGAGCTTTCAGTCGAACTGTTCATTTGCATTTCGCGTGCCCCTTTAAGGCCCACGGGAGTTCCGCCCCCCCCACTCCCCCGCGCAGCGGCGACGTCATCACGTGGCCCGGGGCGCGAACTGTGGCCTAAGCCACAAGGCAAGAGCCAGCCCCCACCACGCCACCTTCCTGTAGCTGGCTGTGCACTCTGAGGAAATCGGCTCCTAGCAGCGCAGTTCTCACGGTGACCAGCAGATGCGGGATTTGCCTGGCCCGAGGTGTACCTGAATGGTCCATCTGCCGAAGGACTTTATGTCACTGCCATTCGCTGTCCACAGGGTCTCGTGTGGGATTCGAGGGCAGTCAGGGGAAGCATGCTCAACTCCTCTCATGTCCACCAGGTAACGCATTCCATTGGCCTTGTCGACCACGTGTAAGAGGCCGTTCGTGTGGCCAGCCATCGCAGCCATCAGCGGCGGCTGGCCTGGACATTTCCCTGGCATGTTGGTATGTGTTTGTGAATGTCAGTAGAAACACCAGGTGGTTTGGTGCTCCTCTGGTTTCTGCCTGGGGGCGGACTGTGGTCGGCTGGATCCAAGGCGGGTGACATGATTCATGGTCCGAAGGCCGGGTGACGATTCATGGCAGCCTAGTTCTCCCGTTTGGTTCTCCACAGCTCGTCGGCACGGGCTGTGGCCTGAGAAGTCATCGTCCACTAGTAGGAGCAGGATGTCTTGCGGCATTTGTTCCAGGAAGGCTTGCTCAAACATCAGGCAAGGTTTGTGTTCTTCTGGCAGTGCGAGCGGACTGGGCTCTGACCCCAGGCCTGGCTGCATGCTGCCAATGGGAGAGACTGAAGGTGCAAAGGAGGAGGACTTTGAGGGCGACATACTTGCCCTCTGGAGGATCATGGATTAGGTTGTCGACTCTGGCCGCAGTTTCCTCATTGTGCGCACGCACCACATGGTTAAGTCCAAGGTGATCTGCCTGCGATGAAAATGTGCCCCCACCTGCCTGAACCACATGCAAGGTCGATGGGTCCAAAAAGGTGGGGCGGGGGGGAGAAGAGGGAGTTTCATGAAGACAGCGCTGATCACCGACAAATCCATGGTTGGACACCAGATAACATCTGGGCTGTGTGGGGTCACCAATGTAGCGGCTGCTACACACACAGAAATACACCGCTGGACACGGTGGAGATTTCAGTTGAACTGTTTATTTGAATTTCATGCGCGCACCTTTAAAGCCAACGGGAGTTCCACCCCACGTGGCGGTGATGTCACCACATTGCCCGGGGAGCGAGCTGTGGCCTAAGCCACAAGGCAATCAGCAGGCCCTGGCGGCGACATTTTCCTGCAGCTGCCCCACCAACACGGCGATACTAGTGGGGCTGGTTCACTCCAAGAGATGTGCGCCACCACAACACATTCATTTTTGACACTCACCTACACCATAAAAGTGTCAGCAGTTCAGGAAAGCAGCTCATATTACCTTTTCTAGGACAATAAAAATGAATTACAGATGTTGTCAGCAACATGCAACACACAAAAGCAATTAACGCTCCAAACATAACAAGGTGGATAGGGATTCTTTTAGTGTCGTTCCAGGATTTTTAAACATGCATATTTTCACTTTTGGCTTGTGTTTGCCTTAAAATTAGAACAAGCATAAACTGCTGGTGGTTGACTGTAGAAGACAGCTGATGAATGTGGAAATTCCCCTAATCTCCTATAACATTGTGAAAGAGCACAATGCCGAAAGCGAAAAGTTCTATAAAATCTGCATTGCCACTAGGATTTTCTATGAACCATCCGAATTTATTTCAATCCTAAAAGAATGAGCATCCTTGATTGGTAAGAAAATGGAATTCCTGTATGAAACTCTGAATTTCATGGCTGCCCTCATCCCATCCCACCGCATCATAGAAAAACAGTTTCTGCAAAGATACATGCTGATTCTACTCTTCATCCTAAGAGGCTAGAGTCTCCTATCTCCACGGTGTTTCACGAGGAACCTGGGTTCCCTGCCTGTTGCCCCTAATAGTTTCAATTTCCTAACTCTCCGAAATCACGACGGCATATATTTTTCAATGTGAATGCAATGCGCTGCCAACATTGTGGTCCTATACCTCTCCCTTCCTATTCATTCTCCCTTCCTATTCATTCTCCCTTCCTATTCATTCTCCCTTCCTATTCATTCTCCCTTCCTATTCATTCTCCCTTCCTATTCATTCTCCCATGGTCAGCTCTTCCCTTCTTGTCTTGAGTAGAAAAGATCACTTGCACCTGGGATACCATGCCGGCCTGCAAATTGCGAGACGTGATTAATATTGAGTGACCAACGTGTAAAGAAATTGAAGACTGCTTTGAGCTTCATTCTTGCAGGCTGACTGTTGGTGGGAAAGATCAGCATTTGGGAGGAGGGTCAGTAGTGGTAGACCATGTCTGTAAGACCATAAGAGATAGGCTGAATGGCCTATTTTAGGCTCCTATCTAGTGTGTCCTGCCATTTAATGAGCTGGTCCATTTTGTCCACTCAGCACTACTGCTTGGTCTTCACAACCACTTTAATAAAGACCAGTCAATGCATTTAATGACCTGCCCAATGCTAACTACATTTCTCAGGTTGAGATGACAGTCTGCAAATCCATTGAACCAGAGCAAAGATTCTACAATACAATCACCATCATTTAACCATTTAACCCACCAGGTTTCACTTATCTGAAGTTGTCTGGGGCAGGTTTAAGCAGCTGGAATCATACGTATAGCTGGAGGTGCTTCAGGAATTGAAATGAGAGCAAACAAAAGGGGAAATCAGGAGGGGGAAAGGGCAGCAGATACTGCCTGGTCTTCTCGGGATAACTGATAATCACCAGGCTCATCAAGAAGTTATCAATCTCTACCATAAAAAAACCCAATGACCTGGCCTCCACAACCACATGCGGCAACTTCTTTTTTTTCTCGAAATTTATTTATAGTATCTCCATACATTCATTACAAATTGACTTAGTATAATATTACATAATAGATACTAAATAATTTTCAAATTTTCACCCCCCCCCCACCTCCCCTAACCCCTTAGGAAACCACCTTGTGGTGGTTAATTCCCAAAAACCCAAACGGGTGTGGTATAAACCACAAGTGGCATATGACTTTCGGGAGCAGAAGTACCACTCCCTCCCCCTCCCCCCCCCCCCCCAGGCAGACAAAATACACGTATAAACCGAAAAATCATCATTTCTTAAATCCATAAAACCCCGGTCCATCAATTTAACCAATCTTATTCATAAACTCTTTTTTTTGAAAATCCAAACTTGATATTAAATTTTGCACCCTTTCCACCCTCCCAACACTGAGTTAAGCATTGTTTACAATCAATAAAAGTTTTTTAAAAATTTTTTTTAAAGTCTTCCTGAATTTCATCCACTGAATTAAAACACCTCTGAACATCCCAGTTCAACACCGAATCTTCCATTCTTCTCAGTCTCAAATTGAATTTGTAGCTTACTTTCAAAAAAAGTTTTTTTCAAATCTTTTAAAATTTTCTTGAACATAATTCCTTCGGTCTTGATCTTCTAAAGCATCAATGTTATTCATAAGTTCTTTCTTCTGTGTTTCCCAATTTAATACCAAATTTTCCACTTTGTCAATCTTCTCAATGTTAAGTTGAAATTATTGTTTATTTTCAAGAAAACTTATTCAAAATTTTTAACTCTTCTTGGACATTGCTCCTTCGACTTTAATTTTATAAATCATCAATCTTGTTCATAGTTTCTTTCTACTGAATTTCCAAATTTAATAATAAAGTTTCTGTTTTTTCCAATTTTCTCAATATTAAACTGATCTTGTTGTTTAGTTTAAAAAAAACCTTTTCAAAACTATTAAAATCTGTTTGCAATGTATGCATACTCACAGATAAAAAATTCACTCTTCCAATATTCCATCCAAAAAAAAAATCACTGATAAACCTTATTGCAGGTCAAGGAGTTCCATATATATGTTTATCTTCAGAAAATATTTCAAATATTTCAAATCAATATTCGTCGCCATCTTTCAAAAAGGAGTCCGAAATCAACTTTAATAAGTTCTGTTCTTGAGAAAATTCCAGCACCAACTCCGGCTCTGTCTGGGCAAATAGGTCAAATTTCTTCCAAAGTCAAAGAATGTAATTTTGTTCTGTATTTATAGATAATAAATTCATCCTTCCGATATTCCATCCAAAAAAAATCACTAATAAACTTTAATGTTATCTGGATTTTTAAAACTCACGGGCAACCAATGCCAATTACTGCAATTTATCTTCATAAAACATTTCAAATCAATATTCATCACCATCTTTCAGAGGGGTGTCCAAGACCAGCTTATCCGACAGTCCAATTAATGAGCTCCGTTCTTAAGAAAATTCCAGCCTTGACTCTGTGGTTCTGTCTAGGCAAGAAGGCCGAGTTTCTTCCAAAGTCGGAGAGTGTAGTTTTGTTCTGTATTTGAACTCTATTTTCCTTAATCTTTGTTGCCATTTTAAACTAAAAACAATTGATAAACAAAACAAAGACTTTTAGCAGAAAAGAAATATTCTTAAAACGGGTATTTATATAACTGCCTGGGGGAGACCGGGAATGCACGTCCGCTCCCTACGCCATCTTGCCACGCCCCCTCCACATGCGGCAACTTCTGATTAAATAAATTCCTCCTCATCTCTGTTCCAAGCAGTCGACCTTCAATCCTGAGGATGTGCCCTCTTGTCCTACAATCTCCCACCATGGCAAGCAAACTTTCTACATCTACTCAGTCCATGCATTTCAACATACAAAATGTTTCAATGAGATGTACCCCAATTTTCTTAAATTCCAACGAGTACAGGCCAAGAACTCTTTGTGTGAAAACCCTTTCATTCCCGGAATTATTCTTATGAATCTTATCCAACATCCTTTCTTAAATGAAGAGCCCCAAACTGCTCATAATACTCCAAGTGAGGTCTCACCAGTGCCTTATAAAGCCTGAACAGTGCATCTATTCTGCTAGAAATGAATGCCTTCTTAACTATCGACTCAACCTGCAAGTTTACCTTCGGGCTATTCTGCATGAGGACTCCCAGGTCCCTTTACATCTGGGTATTTTCTATTTTATCCCCATTTGGAAAATAGTCTTCCTGTTTATTTTTTATGTCCAAGTATGTGACACTTTCCTTTCTTTCTTTTCTTTTTCAATCTTTTTATTATTATTATTATTTATAAACACATACAGTTCAAAGAGATATAAAAAATACATAGTAAGTAATGAATTAATACAGAGATATTAAACAATAATATTACAGAATAAAAATATATCATAAAAAAATTTTTAGATCAGTTTAGAGTGTGAACTATCTCTAAAAAAAGATATAATTAATAACAATATATGAAAAAAGAGAAAAAAAAACCCCAAAAAAGAAGAAAAAACAAATCTGAATTAAAAAAACTTAAAAAAAACAAAAAAAACCTACAGATATAGCTAAACCACGCCGATCACTCCGATCTCATCTTACAGCCCAATTATCATACATAATCATAGAAAGAAAACAGAGCCAGATCAACTCACCACAAATGAAAATATTGAATAAATGGTCGCCAGGTTAACTCAAACTTAGAAGGGGATTCATAGACAGAGTTTCTAATTTTCTTTAAATTTAAACATAGTATAGTTTGGGTAAACCATTGAAAAACAGTGGGAGAATTAACCTCTTTCCAATTCAATATATAGATCTTCTAGCCATTAGTGTAAGAAAAGCAATCATACGATCCACAGGAAGAGATAAATAAGTCAAATCTATCATAGGTAATCCAAAAATTGCAGTAATGGGATGTGGTTGTAAATCAATATTCAAAACAGTAGATATAATAGAAAAAATTTCCTTCCAATAATTCTGTAAAGAGGGACAGGACCAAAACATATGTGTAAGGGAAGCTATTTCCAATTGACATTTATCACATATAGGATCGATATGAGAATAAAAGCGATGGAGTTTATCTTTAGACATATGAGCTCTATGAACAACTTTAAACTGTATTAGTGAATGTTTTGCACATAGAGAAGAAGAGTTTACCAGTCGCAGAATTTTATTCCAATTTTCATTGGAAATATGAAGGTTGAGTTCTCTTTCCCAATTATTTTTAAACTTTTCAAAAGTCCCAGAATTTATTTTTGTAATTATATTATATAATTTAGATATCACACCTTTTGGAGGGAATTTTGAATATAGTATATCCTCTAAAACAGTCGTAGTCTCCCGATTGGGAAAAGAGGGTAAAGTCGAAACTAAGAAACTCCTAATCTGCAAATATCGAAAGAAATGAGATCGAGGTAAATCATATTTCATGGATAATTGTTCAAATGACATGAAAGAGTTATCCAAGAATAAATCCGAAAAGCATGTTATACCTTTAACTTTCCAGAGTAAATAAGCTTGATCAATTAATGAGGGATGAAAAAGGAAATTTAGTACAATAGGAGTTTCCAAGATAAAATGACTTAGGCCAAAAAATCTCCGGAATTGAAACCATATACGTAGTGTATGTTTAGCCATTGGATTATCAATTTGTTTATATAATTTAGTAAGAGTAAAATGGAGAGCAGCTCCCAAAATAGAGCTAATTGAAAAATTTTGTATCAGTTTAATTTCTAAATTTACCCAATGGGGATTTAGAGATAATTCTGAATAATTCAACCAATACCTTAAGTAACTAATATTAATTGCCCAGTAATAAATTCTAAAGTTGGGTAATGCCAACCCTCCCTCTGGTTTAGATTTCTGTAAATATTTTTTCCCCAATCTAGGATTCTTGTTTTGCCAGATATACGAGGACAATTTAGAATCGACCTTATCAAAAAAAGATTTAGGAACAAAAATAGGTATAGCTTGGAATATATATAAAAATTTAGGTAAGATCATCATCTTAATAGCATTAATTCGGCCTATCATGGATAGGGATAATGGTGACCAATTGGTAAGTAAACTGCCGATCAGGTCCAATAGAGGGAAAAAATTAGTCCTAAACAAATCTTTATGTTTTTTAGTAATCTTAATCCCTAAATATATAAAATGGTCTCTAGCTATTTTAAAAGGCAAGCTATCATAAATAGGAACCCATCCATTAAAAGGGAATAATTCACTTTTATTTAAGTTCAGTTTATATCCCGAAAAATTACATCTGCAAACTTGGACATAAAGCCATTCATTCTGTAATCTTCACCATTAATATGCAACATAAAAAGTGATCCCAACACCAACCCCAGAGGAACACCACTAGCAACTGGCAGACAACCAAAATATGATCCCTGTATTGTGGCCCTCTGCTCCCTGGCAACCAACCCATTGCAGGAGTGCAGAAATGCACTCACTGCAACCCTGATACGCTGGCCCACAGGTTTAGAAGGACCTGCCAGCTGTTGGTAGAACTTGCCCATCCAAAACTGACATTCACAAACACACACACACACTCAGGAAAACACACACAACAAACCACAAAGAAGCAGCATGAGCTGCTGCAGTAATGCACACTGCCATATTATTTCTAGATCTGTTGAGATTCTGGATGATATGCAGGAGACGTAATCTGGTTAGCTCCCAATATGTAAATGGTCTGCTGAAACAGCCCCGACATGAAATTACCTCCCTGGTCTGACTGAATCTATTTAGGCAAACCAACTCAAGTGAAAAATTTTGTAAGAGCTTTTGACAGTTTTAGCTTTAACATTTCCAAGCGGTATTGCTTGTGAAAACCTGGACTCTGTACACATGACAATTAACATATACTAATTCCCAGCTTTCTTCTTGGCCAATGGGCCAACAACTTTAGAAAGGGATCACCAAAAGCAGGAATGGATTGTAATGGACCCAGTGGGGGATCCTGATTGGGTTTACCCACAACTTGACAAATGTGACAGGTCCAGCAAAATGTCACATCTTTTCTTAAACGCAGTCAATAGAATTGCTTCAAAATCCTATACATAGTTTTCCTTACATCAGGATGACCACCCCAGGGTGTGCTATGGGCCAAGGTTAAAATTTCATCCCTAAAGGCTTCAGGAACTACATCCTGGTGAACAACTGCCCATTCTTCACTGGCAGTATCCTAAGGGGGTCTCCACGTCCTCATCAACATCCATTCCTTTAAATAATATCCAACTGGCACTTTCTTAATTTCATCATCAGAGAGAGCTGTATCTCTCTCTTCAGTAGGATCGGGATCTCTTTCTGCCCTGCTCTAAACTCTTTTAGGGATTACTACAAATCCTTACACTCGGGTTTAACACCAGAACTCTGGTCCAACAAAGAATGAGGTAAAGGCTTTGGCCAATCCTTACAACCTAAATGTGGTTTTGTACTATCACAGATTCCAGTCCCTGTAAAATCAGTCAACACAACACCATCTGCACTGGCAAGCTTTTAGGCCATAGCTCTTTTTTTCAATATTTTTATTTACATTGAAATTTCACAGCAAAATTACAGAGTACATATGGATATAGGTTAAAATTCAAAAAGATACATTACACTTAACTCATATAATTTCAAAGGTCCACATTTAAATCAAACATATTTTATTGAATTGATATTATATTAATTCATTATAAAAAAGGAAATCTATATCCACTACCAAGAAAGAAGCTGTTTGCCCAAAAAGAAAGGCACAATTCTTATCAGATGATAAATTACTTCATTATTCTACATTTCTAAACAAATCAAGGATTATAAAAGTAATTCAAAAAGAGTCCCCACGGAGTTTGAAAATTTAAATTCAAATCAGAAATTGAGCATCTAATCTTCACTAAGTTTAAACATGACATGATGTCATGTAGCCACTGAGCATGATGAGGCAGGGTAATGTCCCTCCTTCTGAGCAACACCGCCCACCCAGCCATAAGAGAAATAAAAGCTAATACATGTCACTCAGATATCATAACCATTATGTTACTCTCTCCAACAAATCCAAATAAAGCAGTTAAGAGAAATGGTTTAAAATTAACTTTAAAAAGTGCAGAGAAAGTTTGAAATACTTCATTCCAATATTTCCCAAGACTCTACGTGTCCAGAACATATGAATTAATGAAGCATCTCCATTGTTGCATTTATCACAACAAAGAAATACATCTACATAAAAATGAGATAGTTTGACTATGGACTACCTTAAATTGTAGGAGAGAATGGCAGGTACATAAAGAAGAGGTATTTAACCAATTTGAAAATTACATTTCAAGTTTTTTCAGGAATTAAAAGCTGTTGGTCCTATTCCTAGACTTTAAAAATTTTATCTGAGGGAGCCTCTCTTATTCCCAACAACACATCATAAATGTTTGCGATAGCTCGAGACACTGCACAGGCTGGATAGATATCCATATTTGTCTTTGTCTCATGAATGACTGTCTTAGCTGTCAACTGCACCACGGGGACAACTTTATCCTCTGCAAGGTCATTCCTAATAATAATGAGACCCCTTCCACTGGTAAACTTGATCCATATCGTAACAGGTCCATCAATTAATTCTGATTTCAACATTATCCTGTGCAGAGGTATCAACTCTGGATCACCCCCCAGACCTCGAATCAAATTTATTTCACCTGTGGCAGCCTCATCACCAAACTCCAAAATACTGTCCAACTTGAGTGACTGGTCACTCCCAGTATCTCGAAGGATTTTCACTGTTACTAATCTTCACTAAGTTTAAACATGACATGATGTCATGTAGCCACTGAGCATGATGAGACACTTCCTTTACCAAAACCCAAATTATTTATCCCAAATGTTACCAGCAGGTTTGAATCCCTTTTGACTTCTATGTTTTCCATCTCTTTGAATACAGGAGTCTGGTGCTGCCTCCTTTTCTCTCAGCTCAGACAATATGCTATCACGTGACCAGGTTTTTTTTACAACAGTGGCAAAGGGGACACAAAGGTTTTTCCTTTTCTTGCTTCCCTTCATCTTCCTGATTTATTTTATGACTTACTTAGATAGTCCATATTATCCCTTTGGAAAGTTCTAATTGGTACAAATTTAGCCTTGTGGGTTAAGGCCTACTTGCACTAATCTAGCAGATTCCTGCCAGGTTTCCACTCCCATTACATCTAAACATGCTTTTATATCACTGGAACACACTTTTTAATTTCATCAACTAACACTCGCTCTCTCAGTCTATTATGCTCATCATTTATATTTGCTGATATGCACAAAGCTTTGTCATTATGCAAAATCCATATCAGACTGGTTCACTGATTTTCTTAAATTCCTAAATTTTTGACAATAAGCTTCTGGAAGCTATTCATAAACCTTAAGCACAGTTTGCTTTAGAGTGTCATAATCAGAAGCTTGTCCGATTTTAAAGGCACAGTAAGCCTGTTAAGCTTTCCCTTTCATCATGCATTGTAACATGAGGGTCCAATGGTCCTTTGGCCACTTTAAACTCTCAGCAACTTTCCTCATCAAATGGAGGGGCTAACCTGACCTCTCATTAGGACCAGAAGGTATAACTCCTCCTCTCTCTCAAACTCTCTTTGCTTCTCTGCCTCACACTCACTGGAAGTGACAAATCAGTCCAAATGGCGAACAGGAAGGAAATGATCTTCAGATCCTGGCTAAGCAACTCTGCTGTGCTGCAATCTTCTTTGGCTTGGCTTCGCGGACGAAGATTTATGGAGGGGGTAAAAAGTCCATGTCAGCTGCAGGCTCGTTTGTGGCTGACCAGTCCGATGCGGGACAGGCAGACACGGTTGCAGCGGCTGCAGGGGAAAATTGGTTGGTTGGGGTTGGGTGTTGGGTTTTTCCTCCTTTGCCTTTTGTCAGTGAGGTGGGCTCTGCGGTCTTCTTCAAAGGAGGTTGCTGCCCGCCAAATTGTGAGGCGCCAAGATGCACGGTTTGAGGCGATATCAGCCCACTGGCGGTGGTCAATGTGGCAGGCACCAAGAGATTTCTTTAGGCAGTCCTTGTACCTTTTCTTTGGTGCACCTCTGTCACGGTGGCCAGTGGAGAGCTCGCCATATAACACGATCTTGGGAAGGCGATGGTCCTCCATTCTGGAGACGTGACCCACCCAGCGCAGCTGGATCTTCAGCAGGGTGGACTCGATGATGTCGACCTCTGCCATCTCAAGTACTTTGACGTTAAGGATGAAAGCGCTCCAATAGATGTTGAGGATGGAGCGGAGACAACGCTGGTGGAAGCGTTCTAGGAACCGTAGGTGATGCCAGTAGAGGACCCATGATTCGGAGCCGAACAGGAGTGTGGGTATGACAACGGCTCTGTATATGCTTATCTTTGTGAGGTTTTTCAGTTGGTTGTTTTTCCAGACTCTTTTGTGTAGTCTTCCAAAGGCGCTATTTGCCTTGGCGAGTCTGTTGTCTATCTCGTTGTCGATCCTTGCATCTGATGAAATGGTGCAGCCGAGATAGGTAAACTGGTTGACCGTTTTGAGTTTTGTGTGCCCGATGGAGATGTGGGGGGGCTGGTAATCATGGTGGGGAGCTGGCTGATGGAGGACCTCAGTTTTCTTCAGGCTGACTTCCAGGCCAAACATTTTGGCAGTTTCCGCAAAGCTGTAGTACTGTCAGGTAAATGCTTCAGTCATTGGATGCAGCCCGGTGACGCACGCACGCACGCACTGACGTCACTGGAACCACCGGGTCGGCCATTTTCAATTTCAAGCCGCCAGTGCACGCATCCTCGGTAAGTTTAACTGAGCTCCCTGACAACCTCTGAGGTAGGTCAGGGACCCAGTTGGATTTGGACCACACTGACCGGGTCGGACACGTGAGTGGGGTGTTAACCGGGCAATTAATTCCATTTTACACGGCAGCTTGAATGTCTGGCCATTTCTGACCATGGATGGACCCTCCAGTTTCTCGTGGTTTGCCTTTCCTTTATTTGCCTTTTTAATGCTAAGAAGAAGGGGCTTTTGCGGTTGGGTTGGGAGAAGCCGCGTGGACTCCTGTTACATGGGATTGCCGAGCTCCATTTCACAAAGGTCGTGGACAGAAAGGAGGCGAAAGCCGTTTTGCTAATTTCCTTGACGGGATATTTAATTTTTTTTAAAGTAAGCATATATTTCTACAATATCATGTGTGATTTCCATTATAGTCCTGAAAATACCGAGATATCCTTGATTTTCTGGCAACCGATGGCTATCATCATCCTGCCTCCTCCCAGCCCCAACACTGGAGACTTAGTTCTGTGAGAATAATCGGGCACTACTATTAAAATCTCCCAAAGAAGTTCATTTCCTTGCGATCTAGAATGATGCCGAGCAACGAACTGTTAAAAATGCGCGTCACGGAGCCAGGTTGAGAGGTGGCGATTTCCTCCTTCTACGATCTCTGGAGCTTGGGACCACTTTGTGCGCTGAAGTTGGATGCTCCCAGCTCATGGAGGTTTTCTGAGCTGTTCCTCTTGAGTGTGCGGCGCCCCGTGGGTTTTAATTCTTCTGCTGTTTCAATAAATGAATCGGTTCCTGTGCTTGTTCAGGAAGGAGCTGATTCTTTTTTTTAAAAGACATCCAGCAAGAAACTGCAACTTCTTTTCAACGTGTCGGAGCTTGTTAGGACGAAGCCCTGGAGCGAAGACTAAGGTTGTGCTCAGACCCGGTCTGCGTTGGCGCTTCCCCTCCCGCGCCGGTTTAAGTGGGCGCCGCACGGTGGAGAGCAGGACCCGATGGAGAACAGGCTGTCGCGAAGTGATTAACATCGCCAGCTCCCTTCCTGACATCCACCTGGTGCCCAGAGGATCCGCGCTGTGCGACGTGCCAGCTCGGCGAGTCTTACTGCAGTTTCAGGGCGATGTCTGATCGCAACTGGGATCAGTCCCAAGGGGAAAACGAGCATCAAAAGAATACTTGAACTTCCTGGAGCAGAACAGAACGAAGGGAAGTCGGTTTGCAATTCAGATGGGTTGATTGGCTTTGTCCGTCAGATGCAAGGGACATAATCGACACGGGGTTGCCTTAGTTGGATGAACCGTGTGTGAATTAAACTGGAGGTTTCGATCAACGATGGCATTCTATCACTAGGACGGCGTTCAAGGTGAACAGACCAATAACGCCGCCCAAGTGCCATTTTTAATTAATACGAATCTATTATCTCGATTTTAATCAAGTACAATAAACCAATGGTGATAAAAATTTCTCAGCAGTCTCAACAAATTTCCGTCATCAAATACAACTTGAGTTCACGCTATATTTTTTAAGCAGGGCTGCGCGAGTTTCACTTTTTTCCCATGCAGCCGTCTTTTGTTCATGCACGTCTGTTAATACCCACTTCTCTCTTCGAACCACTTCCCCGCAGTGGTTAAAAGGCACAGTAACGGTGGTTTACCTTCCAGTCTGAGGCTGAGTCTGGTAACTGCTCGCACTCAACACCGTTCCTTAGCGCTCGGTCGTTCACTCAACGTTCACAGCGCCCGGATTAAACTCACTCGCCAAACACACCAGCCCTTTTTCGCGGACTTCGTCTGCTGAAGACGGCAGGGGGGTCCGAGGTTCTGGTTGAAAAGAAGTCGCGGGTAAGAGTTGACCTTAATACTTCCAATGCAGCAAAACCCGCTTCAAAGTAGTAAAGCTGTTCTGGGAGTCCAGCTGCTGTGTGCATTGAGGGTGTTGGGACAAATCCGAAATTATACAGGAGTTTTCTTCATTTTTATAGTTTAAGAACTGGAGAGACCAACATTATTTATGTATACATGAATACAAGGACGTGACTCATCTTGGTTTCTCTGCCTTACGCAGAGATTTGGCCATCACCTTTGCCCCAATAATCGCCCCTGGACCCCAGGAGGGCCACCCAGGTGTTGCAGTTTTTCTCATGCAGCCGTCTTTTGTTCATGCACGTCTGTTAACAACCACTTCTCTCTTCGAACCACTTCCCTGCAGTCATGGATCATTTAAGTTATTAACCCACTTGCGTGCCTTTAGGCTATGGGAGGAGAGCCTCGCCGTGACTGGCAGGAAAAACATGCAAACCCCAACTAGCCGGGATTCAACGCGGACTCGGGTCCTTGGATCAGAAGAGTCTGCAGCGCTACATCGCGTTACACCGGCAACCCGAGTAGAAAATTGCATCTCTTTTTATTAAAAAAATCATAGGTGTTTTGAGAATGAAAAACACGGGGCTGCTTTCCAAACTTCACTCAACTTAATCCTATAATTACTGTCCGAAAATTAGATTTTAAAATTATTTGGCTCATACATTTGACATAAGTGGATTTATGCTCATTATTCTACACCCTATACAATCTAAATGGGAAGAAAACAAAGCTAATAGTTCTGCAAAGCAATTAGAATTTTTAAAAGAGCATGGCAGCAGCAAGAAGCTGATTAGAGCAAGAGATCAGGTGACCTGAGGAGCAGTGCAGCCAGGATCAGCTAAATATGAAATGCATGCTCATTCATAATTAAGAATAACTTTGCAATATTATGTTTTCCCCACCTAAACAAAAAAAGGCACTAGCAGTATCAAGGAACTCTTTTCGGGACTACTCCCATCCATATTGATTGGGAGGTTTTGATACATAACCAGAGCTCATTAGTTCTCGTGGAGCTGTTTCATCCTCCACACTGTGCCACGTCACATATTCCTCCTCCTCCTCAAGTATTGGCTTCACCAGATTTCTTTTATCTTGTTCCACAATCGGAGATGTGGGGATTACCCGAGTTCCTGCACAAGGTGCCAAGTCACGAACAGACACAGTGGACTCCCCTTCATCTGGGTACCTGATGTTTGCATATGTTGGATTACTGGGAGTTCAACTTGATCTGCAAGTGGGCTGCTGTTACTCCTCACCAATCTTCTTAGTAGTATAGGTCCAGGGTTCATTAGCCAGGAGGGCAGTGAATTCCCATGGGGTGAGCGGCAGTTAGAATGCAAAAAAAAAACATTCATGGGGTGTAGTATTTGTTGCTGTACACAACAGCAATATTTGGGAGTGTAGTACCTTGCGAAGCACCAGTTCCCAATGATTCTTGAGCAAGTTACGTGATATAAAGGCCAAACTGACTGCCTTTCATATGATGCTGTTGAACCTCTACCTGTCCATTCCTGATTAGGTGGTATGGGGTAGTATGACTTGTGGCAAACCCCTTCTGGGAGAGATAATCTTTAAGATCCTTGGACATGAAGGTTGTGCCTCAATCAGAGTATGTAATTTGGCATTCCACATATGCCAAATAGCAGATCCAGGCATCTGATCACTGTTGTAGTGAATATTGGGACATGGAAAGGCAAAGGGGAAACATGTACTCATCAACTACTGCAAGTGGATATGGGTAACATGAAGCTGTAGGGCAAGGGTCCCTTGAAATCAATAGCTTTTGTGGCTTTGATAAGAATCCCTCCTGGTGAGTGGTAGAACTGAGGCTTTCGTTTAGCACAGACCCTGCATGAAGCACAAGTCTTCTTGACATCTTCTGTAGAAATGTGGAGATTCTTTGCTCTAACAAAATGCAGCAGTCGAGTTATTCCTGGATGACAAAGTCCATTGGAAATGTCAGCGAGTGTGGGGGTAGTAAAGGCTGAACAAGTGTACGCCCAACTAAAAGCATCAAGGACCACATTCTCTTTCTTAGGACAGTACTTGATTGTGTAACTAAATGCTGCAAGTTCCAATCTCCATTCTTGAATCTTTTCATTCTTTATTGTTGAATGCTTTTTACTGTCAAACATAAAGGCCACTGACCTCTGATCAGTAACCAAGCTGAAGTGGTGTCATGTCAGGCAGTGGTTCCATTTGTGCACTGCCTCAATGTTATCACTTCTTTCTCTACAATGTGGTAGAGCAGTTCACTTCCTTGTAGTGTCTTTGCAAGGAATGCAACAGGCTGTCCTCACAGTACTGATCAGCACTGTTCACAGTTAGCTCAGACAAGGGTCCTCCGCCTTCACATTCACACAGTGTGGAGGATGTTGAAACAGCTCCATGAGAACTAATGAGCTCTGGTTATGTATCAAAACCTCCCAATCAATATGGATGGGAGTAGTCCTGAAAAGAGTTCCTTGATACTGCTAGTGCCTTTTTTTGTTTAGGTGGGGAAAACATAATATTGCAAAGTTATTCTTAGCCACATCAGATGCGTCACACTCTACCTCAAAGGGTAAGTTTTCATCCACTGACTGCAGGGTGGCTTCCTCCAACTCTCTCTCTCTCTCTCTCTCTCTCTCTCTCTAGTAAGTTAAAGGCATTCAGGGCCTTTTCCTCCATTGGAAACTTCTCTGTATTTACCATCAGTTGAATCTTGTTAGAAAACCCATGAATCCATTTGGTATAATAAACAAACATCCCGAATACCCTTTTTAATGATCACAAATGTTCTAGTGGAGGAAGCTCTTGTAGTGGGCAAAGTCTTTCAGCATCTGGCCAAAAGATACCTTTCCCCACCCAGTATCCAAAGACATTAATGGAAATCACAGACTCCATGGTCATTAAGTGTTAGGTGATTTTGGCTGGATGGTCTTTATGAATTTCTTTACATTTTGATCAAGTCCACCAATAATTATATTATCGAGGTAAGGGAAGGCACCTTGCAGTTTTTCTTCTCTAACTAACTTATCCATAGCCCACTGGAAGGCAGCTACCCTATTTGTGAATACAAATGGAATCCTACAAAATTGGTATAAACGTCCATTGACTTCAAAAGCTGTATACTTCTTATCTGACTCCTTCAGTGACACTTGATGGTAGACATTTTTCAGGTCAAAGGAAGAGAACACACTATATTTGGCAAGTTCATTCACCATTCTGTCAATTCTTGGCAAAGAGTAAGCATCCAGTTCCATGTGTTGATTGATTGTGAATAATCCACACACATTCGCTTCTTGTGTCGGTGGGCAAGATCCTTCACCACTACCCCTTGGGCTCGCCATGGTGATATGCACATCTCAATTATGCCTTCTGAAAGTAATTGGTGAATTCCCTCTGCAATGAAGTCCTGATCATCTTTGTTAAAGCATCTCGATTTGGCAGCAATTGGGTTTACAGCTTGGTGATAGGTTTGAGAAAAGGGATGGCTCTTCTATTTTTGCTGCTGTCAGTGCTCAGTACTGATCAGCACCATTCACAGTTAGCTCAGACAAGGGTCCTCCGCCTTCACATTCACACTCAGATGCTGACAATGGAAATCCTGGCTAAGTATTAAGTCAGAACCTAGGTCCTTCAATACACCAAGTCATGTGGCAGTGTATGACTGGCTATTAAGACTAACAGTTAGGTCAACCACTACATATCCTTGGGAAGTAGTGGTTAAAGTTTTCTGAGTCAGTCTTTACTGGATGGGTGAACCTCTAGTTTTAGTTTCTGTATGACTTCCTCGCTAATGTAACTATTAGTGCTGCATGAATCCAACAGAGCATTAACCTTTTCCCACTTAGTCACAAAGGTTGTGGCTTGAGCGAGTCCTTGTGGCACATTACATGAGAATTGACCACTGTGGCCACTGAGCTTGGTGAAGCCTTGGATTTGCACACCCAGGGATAGTGCTCCTTCTTGGCACATTTATTACAAGTAGCCTCACATGCTGGACAGTGATCCCATGAATGGTAAGAGAAACCACAGAAGAAACATCTCCGTTTTGTCATCTCATCAACCTTATCGACATGCTGGTGCACACTTTCTACAACTAACCACTCTGCCATTTTAGAACTAGAACTGAGAAATACTCATTTTAACCTACCTCAAGAAGAAGACAGGCACTGGTGAAACACATCAGCCTGAATAATTACGTTGGAGATGGTGGGGGACTCCTTTTCCATATTGTCTTGTTTCCTTGCATTGTTGACTCTTCTCATGCTTCCTTCCACAATGGATTTCACTTCATGAAACAAAAATACCACGAGGACACAATAATTTGACATTATTGGCGTGGTAACTAATGCATCATAAAAAATAAAGAATCCCCTTCAGCACATGGCGATTGTTGGTTGGCATGGGTTCTGATGAAACATAGGAAAGATTGGACACATTATTCAGGAACACTGAAGTTCAAGAAGTGCGGGGCCAAATAAAGAAGGGAATATGCACAGATGTGTAAAGGTAAGATGCAGAGAATCATTTTCTCTGGGATTTCCAAGTTTGGGCTGCAACTTCAATGTTTGACGGTCGCCCGATTTGTTCCTGGCCCATGATTCCTTGGAGAGTACATGGAAGCTGAAAGTTGCCTCGGGTACTTCAAATGACTGAAATAATGAGAGAGAATCTTTTCAAAATAAAGAGGTTAAATGGTTCAAATCAAAATTTAGACCAACCATTGGACCAAATTACATTCAAGAAATCAGCTATTTGTTGCAGAGTGAAATACCATTCGTATATATTACTGAAATTCTGACATCAAAACTGAAAATGCAAAGAGTGCCCAACCATTTAGGTGGCTTCTGTAGAGAGAAAAATGAATTTAACAGAGTAGGCCTGCCCTGGTGTCGAGAACCTGAAATGACCACCCTGCTTTGCTCTTCACAGATTGTGTGAAAGCAATCAGACAAAAATGGGAAACTGCTTAAATAGGAAGGGGAAAATTGTGATAGGATGAGGCAGGAACTGGTGAGAGTAAATTGGTAACAAACCAACGTTTGTGGAGAACGTAATGTGGAGGAAATTTAGAGGCCACTTGTGTAGGGTTCAGGATAGGTTTGTCCCAGTGGGACAAGGAAAAGGGAACCATGGCTGATGAAACAGGTCAGACAACTAGTCAAGAGGAAGGAGGAAGCATATGTTAGATATAGGAAGCAGAAACAGGAAGGGCTCAAGAGAAATATAGCCAGAAAGGAGCTTTAAAAAAAAAGGATTTAGGAGAGATCAAAGGGGGCATGAGAAGGCTTTGGCATGTAGGATTATGGAGAACCCCAAGATGTTCTATGCGTATGTGAGAACAGAAGGATTACAAGAATGAAGATGGGATCTATGAGCATTTGTAGAAACTCAGTCTACTCAAGGATCATCAGTGTGGCTTTGTGAAGGGAAGGTCATGCCTCCTGAGCCTAATTGAGTTTGTGATGAGGTAACAAAAGAAATTGATAAGGATAGGATGATAGATGTAATCTGCATGAATTTTAGCAAGGCATTTGACAAGTTCCCCCATAAGAGATTCATCCAGAAAGTAATGAGGCATGGGATCAGTGGAACCTTGGCTGTATGGTTAAAAAAAATTGGCTTGCAGGAACAAAGCAAAGAGTAAAAGTGGAAGTATCTGCCTGGAGGTCAGTGACTAGTGGAGGGGCCGCAGGGACACATGTTCTTTGCAATTTTTATAAATGACCTGGATGAAAAGGTGGAAGGATGGGTCAGTAACTTTGCGAATGATATGAAGGTTGGAGGAGTTGTGGATGGAGCTGAAGGTTGTTGAAGGTTACAAGAGGATAGAGACAGGATGAAAATTTGGCTGAAAAGTGGCATGTGGAGTTCAATCCTGATAAGTGCGAGATGATGCATTTGGGAAGGAAAAACCATAAGACTGAATACAGGATTAAATGTCAGTTTCTTAAGAGGGTGGATAAACAGAGGGACCTTGCAGTTCAAATCCATTCATCCCTCAAGGTCGCCACACAGATTGATAGGATAGTTAAGAAGAAAGGCAGATGGGATGCTGGGCTTCATTAATAGGGGGATTGAGTTCAGGAGTAGAGAGATAATGTTGCAACTCTACAAATCTCTACAAAGCTGCTAATAGCCTGAATACACCTCAGAAGCTAAGCAGGCTCAGTATTTGGAAGGGGAGACTACCTGGGAACACCAGGTTCTGTAGGTTTTTGTGAGGGGCGCTGAACGAAGTGGTGGCTCTCAGTCTGCCTCACAGTAGACAAAATGTTAAAGAATTTCATGTATGTTACATTCTAAATATAGTATTATGTTCCAATAATGGAACCTTTACCTTAAAGATCACTGTCTTGGGTAAACTTGTACCTCTCACTTTGTTCGTTTTAGATTGGTCAGTGTTTGAGCTACCGAAAGAAAATAGACACACACACCGAGAGTAGTTCAGATTATACAAAAGTTTATTACAAATTCAAATGCTGATTTCACACTACAATATGCAAGCCCTTCCCAACTATACTTATCAACACTTGGACTGGTCCCAACTGCCGAAGCGAGGCAATGACTGCACACTTGTAGTAGGTTGTCAGGGCGCCGGTAGCAGCTTCTCCACCTCCCCTGACTGGGACATTGGCTGGACTCTAGAAGTTCTTCTTGCTGAGAGATGTCACCTCTCAGAGTCTCAAACTTCAGCAGCGGGACCATGGCTTATATTACCCAAAAAGTGCTTACCCAAGCACCTATTCCCAGCACAGCAAGAAAGATAAGTGAGCAAGCTAGCATGTTAGACTACTAACAAATAATATAATTTTCAGCTTATCACTTTGAATACAATGGTTTATTTTGCATCAAGGCTAGGTTTCTGACAGTCTGTGACCAAAACAAGCAGGAAGATTAAATGTTCTTGGTACACAGGTGTCCTTTCTTCAGATAACAGCATCTCTGGCACCTCGGTGGAATTTAGCTTATGTCTGCTGATTCTAAAAACAAGCAGGTTCTTAGCCTTGCAGAACCCAGAGCTGCAAATTAAAAAAGCAGGTTAGAATATAGGAACATAGGAAGTAGGAACAGGAGTAGGCCAAAAATGGCCCATCAAGCCTGCTCTGCCATTCAATACGATCATGGCTGATCTAATTTATGAATCTTCCATTACATTCCACCCCTTGATCACAGGCTGTCAGACACGAGACTTGACAAGCATAAGAGTACAAAAAGAGCGTAAAAGAGAAATCAAAACTACAATAATCACAAAAACAAGCAATAAAGGGAGCAACCAACGGAGAATAGTGTGGCCCAACCCCCCAAATGTACCAGTTAACCATGAAAAAGGATTCCAACCAAGGCTCAAACTATCCTTGTTGGCCACAATACCCAGACGCTGGAGCTCACGAACAGAATTCGAAACATGCTGAATAATAACAGAAATATTAGTGGTTACATTAGGAATATACTAGCAACAGTCAGAACCGACAATGGTACACGTGCCACCTTGTTTTGCTAACAGAAAATCCAAGGCCATATGATTCTGAATGTTGCTCAAATGCTTTGGGATTTTGTGTTCAGTTGTGGTCAACTCATTATAGGAAGGATGTGGAAGCTGTGGAGAAGGTGGAGAGGAGATTTACCAGGACGCTGCCTGGATTAGAAAACAATTCTTATGAGGCAAGGCTAGCAGAGCTGGGACTTTTCTCTTCAGAGTGTAGAAGGATGGGAGGAGACTTGACAGAGGGCTACAAGATTATGAGAGGCATAAATAGGGTGGACAGCCAACGCCTGTTTCCCAGGCCAGGATCAGCAAACACCAGAGGACATGTGTAAAACGTTAAGGGAGAGAAGTTTAGAGGAGACGTCAGGGGTAAGATTAAAAAAATAAATATACACAAGAGTTGTTTGTGGGTGCCTAGCATGCATTGTCGGGGATGGTGGTGGAGGCTGAAACATTAGGGTCATTTAAGTGACTCTCAGACAGGCACACGGATGAAAGAAAAATAGAGGTTACGGGGGAGGGAGGTTTTAGTGTTTTTTTTAAATGGAATATGGGTTGGTCCAACATCGAAAGCAGAAATGCCTGTACTGTGCTGTCATTGTCCATATTCTATGTTTACACGTGCAGCTCTGTCATAAGCCATTTACACCTTTTTTTAAAAAAACTCACAACCCTCAGTACATTTTCAAACGGTGGAAAGAAACAGGAGCTGTAGGGGATACCCACGCAGTCATGGTTAGAACGTACAAACTCCTTACAGACAGAGCGGGATTGCAACCCCAGTCCCAATCGCTAGCGCTGTAACAACGTTGTGCTAACTGCTAGGCTAATTGTGCCACCCACTACGCCAACCTTTCCTTCATCAGTTTACAAGTGTTATAGATTTTAAAACAAATTTAGATCTGCAGTCCTGTAACAGGCCATTTCGGCCCACAAATCCGTGCACGGATTTACACCCCATTAATTTACAACCCCCCCCCCCCCAGTACATTTTGAACAGTGGGCGGAAACTGGAGCCCCCGGGGAAACCCCATGCAGACGGTACCGACAGGTGGGATTCAGAATCTGGTCTGGCTCTATAAAGGCATTGCTACAACTACTACGCCAACCGTGTCGCCCCAAAACAGATCCCACCTATTTTTGTGATTTCCTGCCATATTTTAAGTCTACCTCAAGCACACAGAACCATGTCTCTGAAAATTCACTTCCTGCATTTGCACTTGGAGTTCTCTGCTGCTCAACGAACATGGTGAAAGGTTTAACCAGGAAAAGCTTATTAGGGCCTGAATACAAACGAAAAATCAACGGCAAAACATTTTGGGTCGGTTCAACTAACGTCATGTGCCAGCGTCAAGATGACGGTAAATTCAATCAAAGTTAAACCAATGTTTCTCCAACTTCCAACACGATGCAGCAAATCTGAAATTATCTTTCTGTTCATCTTGAAGTTGTCGATCATAATCCCCACTGTTTCCAGGAAGGAAACTTTTCGGAGAAACAAATTGCCCACTGTAATTCAATTAATTATTTTCACACGTCATCTCAGAAAGAATATATTTTACTTACTGCCAACACTCAACCTTGTTCCTTTTCCCAATATTATGGCGCAATGATAGTCTGCGGCGCCCACCGATTGTACGTTTAATATTGTGAAAGATCCCTTGTTGCCCGATCCGGAGCCGGGGAACCTTCCTGAAACTCCCAGACCTCGTCTCACGCTGCTCTTGCTGGACCAAAAACAGACGAGAACCGGGAAGCATGAAGATGATGACCAGTAAACGTTGTCATTCTCTAAACTGGCCCCAGGCCTAGTGCAGGATCGTTTTGTCCCAGCGCGATGGTCGTTGAACGCGACTGACTGACTGTAATTTCTGCGTTTAAATCTACAAAATAGGAGTCAGCTCGTTCAGTTCAATAATTTGCAATGAAAACATCAGCGAAACTTCCCACGGAAGAAATTAAGTGCCGATTAAAGTCACAAGTCACGCAAATAACCAACACACTGTCCACCCGAATGCAACAACCCATTTCAATTGACTGGTGTTAAAGCAAGGTCACATTTTCTGACTGAAGTGGCTTCTCAGCTTGTTTTCGACTCGCTTATGAATCGTGGGGCTGGATGTCACCTGATTAAGGCAAATCATGGTGCCGGTTGGCATCAATTACATGTTGCCAGTTGTTTGATGGGGTTTGGTTTTGAATTTCTGGCTACTTAAAAATGCACAAAACAGTGGCCGCTTTACTTTCGGACACATCTATTCCCTCTGTCATTCAATACGAGATAATTCAGGGACGGCAGGAACAAACGCATGACCTGAGATTGGGGCTTGTTGTGGCCTGGAGCACAGCGATCAACCCCGCGGGAGGCGCCGGTTGCCGCATAGATTCTACACCAGATATTGAATTGAAACCTGGTGTCTTAACACTAAATCTGAATTTTGAAGCATCGACCAGGCAGGCAGTTCTTGAGATATAAAGACGGGCCGAGCTCCTCCAGCGTTTCTGTGTGTTTACTACAATCACAGTGTCTCCAGCCTGCCGTGTTTCACTCAAAAAAGTCCTCAACCTACGAGCTTAGATTCCGAAATACGAAGACAAACATTTTCCATCTTTTTAATTAAATATTGGCACAACAGTTCAAACAGAAATTATATGAGTTGCTAATGTGCTGCGTTTACAATCTATCGGCCAGACTTAAATTGTGCACGGCACCCAGAGAGAGCAGATACACCAAGCAAAACGTTTTTGTCAGCTTCCCTAAGAAATGTAATCCCATTACAAACCGTTGTATCAACGAGAAGCACAAACTTCATGCTTTAAATATTTTATTGATGGGAAAATTGTTTGGATGATCTGGAGACCAGAACCTAAAATGTCGCTTTGATTGTGCAGAGTGATGAAATCGTTATTTCGGCTTGCCTGTTCCCCCCGGAAGAAAGGAATTTATCGTAAAGAATAATTTGCGGGAATATAAAACGAGAGATAAATATGGGCGGATGAGTACTGATTACAAACCCGAGTGTTCACGCATACGCGTGGCAACCAACATGCTGATGGGATGACGAATTGGCCCTTGTCAAAAAGTATCAGCTGAACCAGAGGTTAAAGTCCGCAGTTTCCCTCTTCTTTGTTAGGCTCCACTATACAAGGGACATTTCAGTCAGGAAAGGAAAAGGTGATTGGATAATACAAGGCAGGATGAAATTCGCCACAGAAGGAGAAAGACGGTGAGCTCAAGACTTTTCCTGAAGTACGAATGTAGCTGAGAGAGAAAGACGTGGAAGGCGCGGTGCACTGAGGCCACTGGCCTCGCATTAATATAATTTTTCATTAAATTTGAATGCGATGAACTTATTAGAACAGAGAACTTTGACTGCACTGTTAGTAGAGGCCGTCTGATTCGTGTATTTTGCCGAAGTGGAGGTTGTAGTTCTTTCCATAATAGATCATTCAAAGGTTCCCAATTCCATAATAGATCACTGAAAGATTCCCAGTTCCATAATAGATCGTTGGAAGGTTCCCAATTCCATAATAGATCACTGAAAGATTCCCAGTTCCATAATAGATCGTTGGAAGGTTCCCAATTCCATAATAGATCACTGAAAGATTCCCAGTTCCATAATAGATCGTTGGAAGGTTCCCAATTCCATAATAGATCACTCAAAGCTTCCCAGATCCATAATAGATCGCTGGAAGGTTCCGAATTCCACAAGATCACTCAAAGCTTCCCAATTCCATAATAGATCGCTGGAAGGTTCCCAATTCTCGGTTCCTGTTCAAACAAAGAGAGCGAAGCAAACACGGCAAATGTAGTTCAGATTGGTAAATTTGACATGAAGAAGCAGAAAATGGCGATGAAATAACACGAGATAAAGAGCGGCGCGGTGAGCGAGCGCAACTCCTTTACGGCGCCGGCGATCGGGACGGGAGTTCGAATCCCGCGCTGTCTGTAAGGAGTTGGTACGTTCTCCCCTTGTCTACATGGGCTTTCCCCGGGGGCTCCGGTTTCCTCCCACCGTTCGAAACATACCGAGGTTGAAATTCGATTAGGATAGGGGGCCGAAAGGGCCCGTGACCGTGCTGTATGTCTGTATGTATCAAACAACCTGAATTTGTTAAACACAAATGATACCGCGTTCCTCGACGCTCTCCATCATTTCGTGACGCAGCTCAATCAACTTTCCAGCTTGTGACTGAATACATTGCACTAAATGGCGCCTCAGGAAACGTGGCCTCTCCAGATCTCCGGCTGATGAAGGCCAATATGCCAAACGCTCTTTTGACCACCCGCACTCCCAGATCTCTCTGCTCCATCACTATCCCCAGATCGTCACCATTCACTCTGTGGGACCTATCCACGTTAGACCGGTTACCTCACTGTCCTCCAGCCTGATCAATAACTGGTGAGTGGGCTTTACTAGTTTCCCTGAGCAGTGTTTGTAATTACAATTCCCACAACCATCACCCTGGCCACTGAAGTCCCCTTCTTGCCCATTCTATTGATAACAGTGAGATAGGGCCGATAGCATCATGTAAAATGTTCAGGTGAATAAAATTACTAAAATGATTGATAGAATCAGAAAGAAAGGACAATTCACCCAGCTTTTGGCAAGATTATAGAGTTGGATAGAGCCCAGAGAGGTTTATAATGTTGTTGCCAGGATTATACCTAGTTGAGTTATTGAAAAAAGACTGGAAAAGCAAGATATGATTTACCTAAATCAAAGGATTTTGAGAGAGGATCTTTCTGACAATGTACAAAGTCATAAGGGTTGTTGATAAGGTGAATAGTGACCCTCTGTTCCCTGCAATGGGAGAATCTAAGACGATAAGGTGAGGAGAATAGGATGTTAGGGGATTTGAGTGGGTCAAATACGAGCATAAGACCAACTAAAGAGGCCAGGACAAGCTCATCCTGGGTGCCTGTTTCCATGCTTGAGGGCTCTATGGCTTGACAACTATAACTGTTCTATTTTGTGGGGGTTTTTTTTAGGTTTCATATGAGCAATTATATCTGCATTAAATGCTTTCACTTCCACAAAACAAGTTGATGGACCTTGGGATGAAAATAGTTCAATTTTTACATTTAGACATACAGCACGGTAACAGGCTATTTCAGCCCCATGAGTCCATGCTGCCCAATTTACACCCCATTACCCTACACCACCCCCCATCTCTTTCCTCCCACCCATGGGAGGAAACTGGGGCCCTGGGGAAAAACATGATAGAGGAATTAGGGGATATGGGAAGGCAGGTAGGTGAAGTTAGGTCATAAATTAGATCAGCCATGATCTTATTGAATGGCGGAGCAGGCTCAATGGGCCATTTTTGGCCTACTTCTGTTCCTACTTCCTATGTCTTATGTACAAACTCCTGAAAGACAGTGTAGGATTCAAATCCCGGTCCCAATCGCTGGCGCTGTAAAGACACTGCACTGATCGTGAGGCCGACCCTGTCACCCTAATGTATCATGAAGTGTGAGATTTCATAGAACACCTGATCCCTCCAGAAGATTAATACTTGGAAAGACATCTTGTCATTACCAATGTGTTGACGGAGCAGAGAGATAAGTACTGGACTTTAATGAAACTCCATTTGTACAAGCACTGGCACCTTCGAAGCTGCGTTTGTCTGCTAGGGTGTCGCACCACTTGCACTGTTGCGGATGCCCATAGCACTGTTAATGGCCAATACCAATTACTGCTGATCTGAGCACTACATTATCTAAATATTCGCTTCTGTCAATGAGGTCTCAAAGTAGGCTTAGAAGGCTACTTCAGGAAAAATCTATATTTTATAACTGAAAAAGCCCTCATCAGTAGGAGCAACAAAGCATTGTGACAGTGTATATAGAGTTTGGGAGAGAAATTGGGAAAGATTTGTTAGAGCAGGTCACACACAAACACTTTAAAACAGAATTTTTGCCCAGTGCTCACAGACTCATGATGGACTGTTATTTGCAAGAGGCAACAATGTAGCAACATACAGCAGCAGCTTTGTCTGGAAAACAGGTGGCTGTCTGGAAGAGCATGTGATCTCTGCAGGCAGAGGGAGAGGCAGAGCTTTGCTCTCAGGGAGGGAGTGAGGGAGAGGAAAGACACAGACCTCAGTTCCAGAGGGACTGAGGGAAGCTTTGGAAGATGGCCTGGTCAAAGGAGAGGACTGGTTGTCTGGTGTTTCCCTTGAAAAAGGAGAAACAGAAAGAACTCTGTGGTGACCCGAAAGAAAGAGGTTATCATCTGGAGAACCCTGAAGGGGGGCAGGTTTCGTCAGCAAGACTGGAGAGACTGTGCAGGAATGAGAAAACTCTCTGAAAACCAACAAGAACCCTTCTGAGTGGTAACCTGTTAAGCACCAAAGACTGGTGAACTTTATTAATGCTAACTTCTGTGCACAGTACAAGAATTGCCTGCAACCAGTGAGATTGAACTGTGAACCAAAGAACTTTTCTAAACTTAAATACACATTACACACTTGTGCACTTTGAATTAGAGGGGGGTTAAGTAAGTCAATAGAGATAAGACAAAGAGATAGACAACAGACTTGCCAAGGCAAATAGCGCCTTTGGAAGTCTACACAAAAGAGTCTGGAAAAACAACCAACTGAAAAACCTCACAAAGATAAGCGTATACAGAGCCGTTGTCATACCCACACTCCTGTTCGGCTCCGAATCATGGGTCCTCTACCGGCACCACCTACGGCTCCTAGAACGCTTCCACCAGCGTTGTCTCCGCTCCATCCTCAACATCCATTGGAGCGCTTTCATCCCTAACGTCGAAGTACTCGAGATGGCAGAGGTCGACAGCATCGAGTCCACGCTGCTGAAGACCCAACTGCGCTGGGTGGGTTACGTCTCCAGAATGGAGGACCATCGCCTTCCCAAGATCGTGTTATATGGTGAGCTCTCCAATGGCCATTGAGGCAGAGGTGCACCAAAGAAGAGGTACAAGGACTGCTGAAAGAAATCTCTTGGTGCCTGCCACATTGACCACCGCCAGTGGGCTGATATCGCCTCCAACCGTGCATCTTGGCGCCTCACAGTTCGGCGGGCAGCAACTTCCTTTGAAGAAGACCGCAGAGCCCACCTCACTGACAAAAGACAAAGGAGGAAAAACCCAACACCCAACCCACCAATTTTCCCTTGCAACCGCTGCTACCATGCCTGCCCGTCCTGCATCGGACTTGTCAGTCACCAACAAGCCTGCAGCAGACGTGGACATACCCCTCCATAAATCTTCGTCCGCGAAGCCAAGCCAAAGAAAGAAAGAAGAAAGAGATAAGTTTCATGGGGAATGGGGCCCATAAACCTTGAACAGAGTCTTGGTGGTGTGGGGATAGATGAAAAAATGTTGAGAATAGCTGGACTAAAATACTTCAGAATCAGGATTTATTGTCATGAAGAAGTCACAAAATTCGGTATTTTATGGCAGCATCACAGTTTAAACGTTCATATTATAACCATCTTACAACATTACTATAAAACAATATAATTACTAGTGCACAAAATGTAAGGCCGTGTCTTTGGTTCATCGATCGTTCAGGAATCTGATGGCAGTGGGGAAGAAGCTGTCCTTGTGCCGCTGAGTGCTCGTCTTTAGGCTCCTGTACCTTTTCCCCAATGGTAGCTGAGTGAAGAGAGCACGGCCTGGGTGGTGGGGGTCCGAGGATAGAGGCTGCTTAATTAAGACACCGCTTCATGTAGATGTCCTCGATGGAGTGAAGTCTGGTGCCTGTGATGTCACAGGCTGAGTTAACTGCCCTCTGAAGTTTATTCTTGTCCTGAGAGTTGGCGCCTCCATACCAGGTAGTGATGCATCAGGTAGAATGCTCTCTATGGTACACCTGTAGAAATTTTCAAGAGCCTTCAGTAACATACAAATCTCTTCAATGTATAGCTGCTGACAAACCTTCTTTGTGATTGCATCAATATGGAGGCTCCAGGACAGATCCTCTGAGATGTTGACACCGAGGAATTTGAAGTTCTTGACCCTCTCCATTACTGAGCCCTTGATGAGGACTGGGTCATGTTCCCCTGACTTCCTTCTGAAGTCTACAATCTCCTTGGTTTTGCTAACGTTGAGTGCAAGGTTGTTGTCGTTACACCATTCAACAAGCTGATCTACCTCCCTTCTGTCCACTTCCTCATTGCTGTTTGTGATTCTGCCAACAGCTGAGGTGTCATCGATAAATGTAGATTGCAATGAAATTATGCCTGGGCACTCAGTCATGGGTGTATAATGAGTAGAGCAGTGGACTAAGCACGCATCCTTGGGGATGTGTGTTGATAGTCAGTGAGGAGGAGACATTGTTTCCAATTCGTACTGACTGTGGTCTTCCAGAATCCAGAGGTCCAGTGTTTGAAGCTTCTTGCCCAGCACTGAGGGAATAATGGTGTTGAAGGCTGAGCTGTAGTTGATGAAGACCAGCCGTATGTAGGTGTTGCTGTTTTCAAGGTGATCAAGAGCTGAGTTGAGAGCCAGCCATATTGCATCTGCTGTAGAGCGATTGTGATGATAGGGGAATTGCAGTTGGTCCGGACCTTTGCTTAGGTACGTGTTAATTCTGGCTATGACCAGCCTCTCAAAGCATTTCCTTACAGAAGAAGTTAGTGCTACTGGCTGATAGTTGTTGATACAGCTCCTATTACTCTTCTTGGGCACCGGAACAATTATCCCTTTTTGAAGCAGGGGGGGGGGGGAATGGGGGGAGGGTGTGGGGAGCCTCTGACTGCAGCAATGAGAGGTTGAAAATGTCCATGAACACTCCGGCTAGTTGGTTGCCACAGATTTTCAGTCCCCTATCTGGTACACCATCAAAGCTGACTGTTTGCGAGGGTTCACCCTCTTGAATGATGTTTTGACATTGCCTGCAACCAGTGAGATTGGACAGTAAACCAAATAACTTTTCTAAACTTATATACACATATATAAATGTGCGCTTAGAATTAGAGGGGGGTTAAGTAGTCAATAGAGATAAGTTAAACTTTAATTCTCTTTTCATGTTCAAAGATAATTAAAAGCAACTTTTGTTTAAGTAACCCTTTGTCATGGTGCATATCTATTGCTGCTGGGTTTTGGGGTCCTCTGGACTCGTAACAGCATCCAGAGACTGCACTGATCTACACTATAATTAAAATCAGTGAAGAGGCTGTTCATTTCTGCACCAGAAAACACATCAGGATAATTTGATGAGAGTGACTAAAGATCCACGATGTAAGAGCTCTCTTCTGAAGGAAAATACTGTAAAAATCGATATTCAGATACTAAAATGCAGCGTTCCACAAAAACAACACAGTCCAAAGACCAGATGATAGAATCCAACAGCACTAACAGGTTGATTGAAAAGAATGCAATTGAACCTGTCTATTGGAGAGAGACAATCAGTGCCCTCATGAAAGATCATTTTAAAAAGTCTTCTCAAATAATTCTCTGCCCATGACTATCACACAGAAGAATGTGAAATGTAATTTTGACCCTATCCCAGCTCGGCAAGCTGGGCAATATTATATGATTTGCAAGGGATCAAGAGCCAAGAAAATTCTTATTTTTGAGTAAAATCTGAAGAATAAATATTCTGGTGGGAATTCATCTCCTTGATGTGGAATGCGGAGTTCTTCCCAGCTGATCTCAGAATCTATGCATGCCTGACTATTGGCAGTTCACTGGATCTACTACATTATTTTCATGCAACATTTCTTCTTCAAGCCATTATTCTTTGTAGATCTCAGTCGCGGCTGATTTGGCCATGGATTCAGCTACTTGTAGTCGCCTTTCCCAGTCGCCTAAACACAATCGTGCCTTAGTACCTGATAAGGAAGTTGAGCTTGGTGGGTCTAAACACCTCCCGGTGCAATGAGATTCTTGACTTCCTGTCAGGGAGACATCAAGCAATCCAGGTCGGTAACAACACTTCCAAGGCCATCACACTGAGCACGACTCCTCCCCCAACCCCACCCAGGGCTTTGTCCAATGCTGTTCACTCCATTGTCCCACGACTGTGCAACCAAACACAGCTGGAACCACATCATCAAGTTCACTGACGACCTGACCATGGTGGGGCTTATTAGTAAGAATGATGAGCCAACATACAGAGATGAGGTGCAGTCGCCAAAGGACTGATGCCGAGCCAGCAACCTGTATTTGAACATTAATAAAACAAAAGATCTCGACCATTGAGGTCAGAGAGTATCACGTTCCTTGGAGTGCACCTGGCAGAGAATTCCACTTGGTCTCTTAACACCAGCTCCCTAGCCAAGAAAGCCCAACAGCTCCTCTACTTCCTGTGAAGGATGAGGAAAGCCCATCTCCCACCCTCCAGCCTCACTACATTCTACAGAGGATGTATCAAGAGCATCCTGTGCAACTGCTTCATCGCCTGGTTTGGAAGCTGCACCACCTCGAACAGCAAGACCCTGCAGAGGATAGTGAAGTCAGTGGAAAAGATCACTGGGGGCTCCCTTCCTATCACGAAGGACATCGAAAACACTTGATGCAGGCGAAAGGCAATAAACATTGTGAAGGGGCCCATACACCCCTCACGTAAACTGTTCTCCCTTCTGCCGTCTGGTAGCCCTCGGGCCCTCACGTCCAGATTGGGCAACAGTTTTTTCTCCCAAGCCATCAGGCTCCTGAACTTTCAGAACAGATGTGGATAGTGCACTGTGGACTGCTACTGTATATGTCTTCATATTTTAATGTGTTTAACTTCTATTCTAATTATGTTTATGTAAATGCGCTCCGTGGTCCTCGAGAAATGCTATCTTGTCTTTACTGTGCGAGCATGGTATGAACAATAAAGGGGATTTGACATGAATTCCACTACTATGCAAAAATCTATCTCACTCCTATTTAATGAGGATGCCTTTTCTGCTTCTTTGAGCAGAGAGTTTCACAGATACACTACTTTCTGGGAAAAGCATGACCTCCTTTTTAGTGCTAATAAGACTCCTCATTCTTCTAAATTCTAGCAAATGTTGTCCCAGGTAGTGCAATCTCTCTTTACCGCCTAACCCTCTAATCTCTGGTGAAGCTCCTCTGCATCAGCACCGAAGCCAGTCTATATTTTTCTCAAATGAGAGACCAGAACTGCATGCAGTATTCCAGGTGTGACCAGTACCCTCTATAGTTACAACAGATCCTTCCTGCTCTTAAATTCAATCCCTCTTGCAATTAAAGCTAACATTCCCTTTGTATTCTTGATTACCTGACGCAACTGCAAACTGACTTGTTTTGTGATTTATTACAATGTCGTGTCCCTCTACACGACATTATGCTGCCATCTTTCACCATTTCACAAGCCAAATCCTGATCAATTTCCATGCTTTGCCTTTTTATGTCAATATTTTGACTTCAATTCCACAAGGTCCCTCTTTAATTAACACAAAGGACTTTGTTAGGTGCTCCTGAGAGATCCATAGATATACTCTGTAAAGTGCAAGAAGTTCTTTTTGCTTCATCAGTCAAGCTTATTTTTTACTGGCCTATATTGAAGTTGTGTTCTATTTTTAATTATAAACTTGCAGTGTTTCACCCAGGCTGACATGATATGAAATTACTGGAATGCCACATTTATTTTATTTACGGTTGGTAATTAACATGAACAGTTCTCCCAATAAATATGTATTTCCAAAATGTAATGAATAGTGAAAGATTATGTCAAACCACAATGCTGGAGAAACTCAGCAGGTTAAACATTCATTGTGGCAAAAATAAAGTTACATAACCAACATTTTGCGCTTGAGCCCTACGGCTGCTCTCAAGCTCTACGATCGTCTCTCAGTGAAAGGATGTGCTAGTGTATCACCCAAGTTCTCAACTGGTCCCTTTAAAGCCCAAGGGGAGAAGCTATTTGATGCTGGAGGGTTATTTCTCCTCCACATTGGGGCCGGTTTATTGGAGGCTTACTTTGCTGAAGTTACATGCAACTAGTGAGTTTAATCCATCTGGCACATCGCTAATCCACAACGTGCTGTGGGCTTAAGATTTAGAAACATTATCTGCCTTCAAAATAACTGGTTTTCAGAGTAAAATGTAGAACAATGACATTACAGCATAATAAAAGCTGGTCTTTGATGTTGTGCTAACCTATATATTCCTGCCAAAAATGAAACCTTTCCTACCTCATAACCCCTGTTTTTCTTTCATCCATGTGCCTGTCAAGGAGTCCCTTAAATGCCCCTAATGTTTCAGCCTCCACCCTACCCCTAGCAAGGAATTCCAGGCACCCACAACTCTCTATGTAGAAAACCTACTCCTTATGGCTCCCCTAAACTCCCCTCCTTTCACTTTGTAGAGATTTCCTCTGGTGTTTGCTATTGCTGCCCTGGGGAAAAGGCACTGGCTGTCCACCTTATCTGTGCCTCTCAGAATCTTGTTGACCTCTTGTCCCCACTCATCCTTTTTCATTCCAAAGACAAAAGTCCCAGCTCTGCTAACCTTGACTCAAAATGTATTTCCCAATCCAGGCAATCTTGGTAAACCTGCACTCTCTGCACAGCTTCCAAAATCTTCCTATTGTTATGGAGTCCAGAGGACCCCAAAAACCAGCAGCAATAGATATGCACCACAACACAGAGTTACTTAAACTAAAGTAAGTAAATTAAATTATATTTGAACAAGAAAACAGAATTAAACTTTATCACTATAAACTTACTTAACCTACTTAATCCCCCCCTCTAATACTAAGCACAGATGTGTGTAATGTGCATATAAGCTTAGAAAAGTTATTTGCATCATAGTCCAATCTCACTGGTTACAGGCAATTCTTGTACTGTGCACAGAAGTTAGCATTAATAGAGTTCACCAGGCTTTGGTGTTTAACAGGCAAATGGTTACCACTCAGGAGGGTTCTTGTTGGTCTTCAGAGAGAGATTCCTTTTGATCCAGGACATCCGCACCTGATTCCTGTTTAATCAGTCTTGCTGACAAAGCCTGCCCCCTTCAGGGTTCTCCAGATGATGCTCCTTCTTTCAGGTCACCTTTCAGACAGCAAGTCTTCTCCTTTGACCAGGCAGTCTTCCAAAAGTTTTCAAGCTTTGTCCTTCTGAAACTGATTTCTGTCTCCTTTCTCTCTGTTTCACACCCTCCCTCTCTGAGAGCAAAACTGTTCTCTCTCCCTGCAAAAATCACATGCTCTCCCAGGGAAGCTGAATGCTGCAACTTTGTTGCTCTTTTTGCAAAAAGCACTCTGCAAAAGTTCTGCAAATATTCTGTGTTTTAAAATGTTTGTGTGTAACCTGCTCTAACAATTCCTTCCTAAAACACCTCTAAATACTCTGTCACACTGTAATGAGGCAACCAGAACTGAACACAATTCTTTGTGTGGTCTCACCAGAGATTTATGGAGTTGCAACATGGCCTCTCAACTCTTCAACTCAATACCCCATTAATGAAGCCCAGAAATTCTATAGACTTTCTTAACTATCCTATGAACCTGCCCACCAACTTGAGAGATGTATGGATTTGGACCAAAATGTCCCTCTGTTCCTCCATACTCTTGAGTATCCAACCATTACCCTGTACTCAGCCTTCAGGTTTGACCTTCCAAAATGCATCACCTCACACTTATCCAGATTGAACCCCACCTTCAACTTTTCTGTCCAAATCTGCATCATGTCTATATCCTTATGTAACTTGCAGCACCACCCACAACTCCTTCAACCTTCATATCGTCCCCAAACTTAGTGAGCCATCATTCCACTTCATCATCTAGGTTATTTATAAAAATCACAGAGCTGAGATCCCAGAACAGATCTCTGCTGAACTCCACTTGTCACTGACCTCGAGACAGAATACTTTCCATCCACTACTCTCTGCTTTCTACAAGCAAGCTAATTTTTAATGCACACATTAAAAATGATTCTCTCATGGAAACATTGTCAAATGCCTTACTAAAATCTATATAGACCACATCTACCACCCTACTTTAATCAATTTATTTTATTACATCCTCAAAAACTCAATTAGGCAAAGCCTTGCCGACTTTCTCTGAGTAGACACCTCTTCTCCAAATGTCCATATCCTTAAGAATCCTCTCCAAAAGTTTGCACACCACCGATCTCAGGTTAACCTTTCATTAATTCCCAGGATTCTCCCTATTACCTTATTAAACAAATTTGTCATTTTTCCTCAACAACAAACTCAATCAGAGACTCATTTAAGGGTTCTTACTTGTGCATTTTATTGATTTTCTTTTCTTTCTCTATGTATTGCACAGTTTATTTACATTCATTATCTGTTTACAATGTTTTGTTTACATGTATATGCTGTGTCCAGTTTATTTTTTGCACTACCAATTAGTGGTAGTTCTACTGCACCCACAGGAAAAAAATAATCTCAGGGTTGTATGTGATATCATGTATGTACTCTGACAATAAATCTGAAATTTGTTTGTCTCTCGTGTGTTCCATAGGTTTACCTTTGATTGTAACACTTGTGTCCATTCTCCAGTCCTCTGCACCTCCCCTGTGGCCAAGGAGAATTCAAAGATCATGGCTACTGCCCCAGCTATCTCCCCCTCCTTTCCCACAGCAACCTGGGTATATTCTCGCAGAAAATTGATTTTGAGGACTGCGGTGGAAAGTCATTACGCTAAAACACTGTTTCTATTTCCTACGAGGAAGAGCAGTATGGGCGTATCATATCAGCTTTGCTTTTGGGACATCTTTTTGGTTGCAGGAAACATATCCTTTGTTCTTGAATGTAACACTGTTCTGCAGAACGAACTGTATGTGTGCTCTTCCACATGATCAACAGCATTTTGGCCTGGCATGATGTTGCGTCTAATTTCGAGGTCCAGCAGTGGAGCTCATCGCCCTTCAGAATAAACGTTTAATAGCAGATATTTTCTAGGTGTCGCTGAACGTGGCATCATTTAAATGTCTTTAAATTTGGAGACATGCAGCAGATCACAGGTGCTGTAATCTTAAACTAAACACACCCTACTGGATGAATTCAGAGTATCAAGGCAGCAGGAATTGGCGTTTTGAATCAAAATGAAATGTTTTTGAAAACCCCGTTCTGTGAAAAAGGGGCATCGAAATATCATAAAGCTCCATGGTGCTTACATTTCAACAATCAAGTGTACTGGAGAATTTTTTTCCCCCAAGAGGTTTGTGCATGAGAATCCATTGTAGATTATGATAGACAACTTCAAGCTGAGCACAAGATCATTTCAAATTTGCTGTTGCACATAGCAAGTTTGGAGAAACATTAAATGAACTTTTATTGAATTTAACCATATAACCATTTACAGTGTAGAAACAGGCCAGTCCGGCCCTACTAATTCATGCTGAAAATCTTCTCCCACCTCGTCCCACCTGCATTCGGCCCATAACTCTCCATACCTCTCCCATCCATATACCTATCCAACTTACCTCCTCTGTCAGAAGTTGATTCCACACCTCCACCATGTGAAGAAATTCCCCCTCACATTTCCCCTTTTACTCTCAAACTATGGCCTCCTGTTCGAATCTCCCCCACTCTCAGTGGAAAAAGCCTATCCACGTTGGCTCTATCTGTCCCCTTCATAATTCCTTGTTCCAGGGAATAAAGTCCCAAGCCTGCTCAACCTTTCTCTGTAACTCAAAGCCTGAAACCCTGGCAACAGGGTTGCAAACCTCTTCTGCACTCTCTCTACACTGTTTATATCTTTCCTGTAATTCAGCCACCAAAACTGCACACAGTATTCCAAATTTGGCCTCACCAATGCCTTATGTTTAATTGCATAATGATTCTGAGTCAAGTTCTCCGATTGACTGCACAACAGATGTGAGAAGCCCATTTTGGCGGGGTTGGTGTAGCAGTTAGTGCAATGCTGCGCGATGTGTCAGGAGTTTGTACATTCTCCCCGTGCCTGTCTGGGTTTTCCACGGGGGCTCCAAAACATAGGACGGCACAGGTTCGTGGGCCAAAATGACCTGTTCCTGTGGGAGAAGTCCCTCTGCGACTCAACTAAAGTCGCAGATCGCAAATGACCCTTGAAACATTGGTTCGTCGTTGTTTTGCAGAACTTGAAACCTCTTCCTTTCACTGTTGGTGGGGGTGGAAGGCCTGGAGCAGGAACTGCATTCGAAGATGTGCCGCTGGTTCGTTCCAGACCGGTAAAGGGAGTGTGTGGTTAAGAGTTCTCACTGCAACTAATCCTTCAAAATGTTGCCCCTGGGAGAATCACCAAAGGGCAGCTTTTTTTTCGTGCACCTTCTAGGAGTGTGATCGGTTCCACCGTGGATGTAACCTCTGGCGGTCTTCGGCGGGACTCCAAGGGTCCGCGATGTGCGCTATGACCTCCGGCAGCCAGAATGGTGAAAAGGCGACGTGTTGTACGATTTCTTCGGAAAACCTTCAAATATTCCTCCCATCCTGACTAATACCCGGGATTCAAAAGGCAATGGGCCCAGAGGGCTTCTTAGTGGAAGGGGAGCACGCCTTGTTTTCGATGGGATGAACGGAATTATGAAGAGTTAAACTGCTCGGCTCCATGAAACTCCAGAAGTTGAAGGACACGGTCCTCGCCGTCGACGCTGAGAGGAAGGAGGCGGCTTTTGCAGAACTGATGCGATCTCTCGATGACCGAAGTCTCTCCATCTCTGATGCTTGACGATGGCCGGAAAGCGTTGAAAATGTAGAGACAGCATCATCGTGGCTCTGGAAAGTCAAGAGTCACCACATCGTTGGCTCGGCCCAATGATCAATCGGTCGCTGACCGCGTTTTCCGGGCTGTGTCGGCCAGTTTGCTCATCGCCCTGGGGCGACCCGAGCCCTTCGAGCCATTCGTGGTGGTTGTGACACAGAGGGAAAAATAACAGACTTTCACTGAATTCCAAATAGAGCTTATGCAACTTTGAGGAGACTGAACGGTGTCGAGCCGTTGTAAGCATAGCACTCAGACCCCAAAAATTCTCATCTTAGCCAAATTTGGCTGTTTGCCGGTCAAAGCAAAGAACAGGGTTTGTTCTAACCTGCGACACAGTTATGAACATGAAAACTTGCGGTCACCAGACCCAGTCAGCCCAAGGACATTTCTTGCTTCACACGTGGTCAAAAGGGCCATATTGCTCGGAGCCAAAGCAAAGAACAGTAAACTGTGGGGCAGTTATTGCAAAACTTCCTCACACAACACGGGTCGCAAAAAGCCAAAGGGGAAAATCGCAGCTCAGGTAAAAGACAAGGTCAGCCAAGTCGTCGACGGAGAGGACGAACATTTGCGAAGTAAACTTGTGCACAGTCGCCGAGGCACCTTCTACACGCTCCCACAAACTGCTGGTGGACTGTGGCGTCACCGCGCACATTATTGCAGATGGGTCGACATTTGCCACGGTTGACAAGACATTCCGCCCTGATGAACACGTTACTGAGCTCGCGAACGGTATCCAAGCCAATAATCTTGCGCAGAAAAGGGGTGAACATTGCAATTGTGGACGCTGAAGGAACCCCTATTAAGGCCACCCTAAAAAACGCGTTCCGTCTTTTCCGCAAGGTATTTTCTCCGTCCAGGTTGCTACTGACAGGAGAGCGAGTGTGACATTTCAGCCTAATGCAGCTGAGTTAATGTACAAAGTCGGTACAAAGTTTGCAAGTGAGAAGGCTGGTAAATTCTATTAACTCACTACTTGTAATGATGACAAGCTGATTTTGGCTCGGAGGTGTTTGTCAGTTGCACCTGTGACATACAAGAGTGGCACAACATTCTCGGTCATTGTAATTTTGAAACTAGAAAGTTGTAAGTGGGATGAAGTGATTGTAGTGTATGTATACTTGGTAAGATGACCCAAGGAAGGAGTCGAAAGCCTGCTGCACACTCGTCTGTCCCATTAGAGTGGGTCCACACAGACCTGGCTGGTCTGATTGAACCAGAGTCATTTGAGGGTTTCAAGTGCGCTGCAGCCTTTACAGACGACGATTCGGGATTGGTGTTTGTGAACTTCTTGAAAAGCAAGGTTGGCCCTGTAAAGCCACGGAGAATTTCCGGCGGATTCTGCCCCATATGGGGGAGGTGAAATGCATGAAGTCCGATAACGGTTCGGAATTCACCTGAAAATAATTTGAGGCACTTCTAACAAAGCACAAGATTCGCCATGAAACTTCTGCTCCTTACTCCCCTCACCAAAATGGGACCACTGAGAGGGAATGGCGCACCCTGTGAAATGGGCAGGTATCTTTTGATTCAGGCTCGATTGCCTCAAGAATTGTGGCCCTATGCTACAGCAGCGCATATTAGAAACAGGTGTTACAGTAACAGGTTAGAACAAACCCCGTTCTTTACTATGACCGGCAAACAGCCAAATTCGGCTAAGATGAGAATTTTTTGGGTCTGAATGCTATGCTTACAAGCAAGAGAAAAGGAAACTGGATACAAGATGCGAGAAGGGCGTTTTTTGTGGGGTACAACAAGTCAAGCCCAGCATACTTGGTCCATTTCCCAGAAACCAGAAAGGTCATGAAACACTGGGTTGTCAAATTCCCAAGGAGAGATGCAAATGATGTTGAACTACTTGAACGTGATAATGATTTTATAATGATAAGGGGTAGCAATACAGATGTTGTAGGACCTGAGGTTGTTCCCATTCAGCCTGGTAGTGAGGCGACCTGTGTTAAAGAGGAGATTTCAAATACCCAATCACAGGAGTCAGAAGGAAAAGGGAAAACTCCCAAACATAGTATACAGTCTACCCAGCGAGACAGAGAAGGCCTCCAGCCTACCTGGATGACTATGAGAGAGAGTTTGAAGATAATCAAATGTTGTGTAGTATCAATTACTGCTACAGGGTGTCTGTCAGCTTTTCATCAAACCTACAGTGAAATGATGAGTTCTCATGAGTGTAAAAATTCGGAAATGGCTATGAATGATGGAATCTCTCAAGGGGAATAGTACATTCACATTGACTCTACTGCCTGAAGGCAGGACTGCAGTAAGGAGGGGGGGGGGGGGGGTCGATGCATATATACTATCAAAGAAGATTCCAGTGGCACTCAATCATTCAAAGCTAGGTTTGTAGCAAATGGGTACAGTCAGACCAAAGGTATTGATTTTCAGGAGACATTTTCTCCCACTGAAAATCTCACATCTCTGCAAACACTCATGCCGATTGTGGCTCAAAATTATCTAAGTCCTGCACAAAATGGATGTCAAGTCAGCCCATTTGAATGCTCCTTATCAATTGTGAGATCTTCATGGAACAGGCAGAAGGTTTTGAAGATCCTCCGAAGAATGGAGAAAAGTTAGTGTACAAATTGAACAAGTCACTTTACAGACTGAAACAATCTGGCAGGAATTGGAATAATTCCATCAAACAGTCTGATACTGACAGGTTTGTAATACTTGTATGGGTTGTTGACCTCATCCTAGCATCCAGCAGTGAAAAGGTGTTGAATGAAACCAAGGATATGTTGAAAGCTAAGTTCAAAATGAAAGATTTAGATCAGTTGTCATACTTTCTAGGCCTAGATTTTGCACAATCAGATGGTGTTATAAAGATGAACCAGTAGAGATTTCCTCAAGGTACTAGAGAGGTTTGGCATGTGCGATAGCAAACCCAGGTCTACACCATCAGAACAGAAACTTGGTGGTCAGGGTTATGATGGTGAAGACAAAGTTGACCCTGGAAAATACCGGGAGGTCATTGGTAGCCGATCTATGCAATGACGTGCACATGGCCAAACATTTGTTGGATAGTAACATGGCTCTCCCAGTATTTGTCAAAACTACAGAAAGAACACTGGGTTGCTGCAAAACACGTGCTGAGATATTTGAAAGGCACACTGAACTGTGAACTTTGTTACAGAAAATGTGAAGGCGGCCTTAGATTGATAGGCTATAGTGATGCAGACTGGGCCTCATCCACAGATGATAGGCGTAGTCGCTGCTTTAGTTTGACCAAGAATGGAGCCCTGATAGCTTGGAAATCTAGAAAATGGCCCACAGTAGCACTTTCATCGTGTGAGGCAGAGTATCTTGCTTTGGCAGCCACAGTGCAAAAAAGCTTGTACTTGACAACTTCTGGGTGACAATGTTGAGGGATGCCAGAATGAACCAGTTTTGATCTTTGAAGATTCCAAGAATCTGGTCAATCAGCAGAGATCAAAGCATACTGACTTCCGTTCTCATTTAATCAGAGATCAGCTGAACAAGGGCAGAGTGGTCCTTCTGTATTGACCCACACAGTGGCTGGCATGTTAACCAAGCCTGCAACGAGATGTAAACTAGAAAAATTCAGAAGTTTCATTTTTGGAGAGTAAAACTTGAAGGATTTGAAGTCATTTACAAGGGGTTTACACGAGTCAAGATTTTTGCAGCTGGTAATATATCTCACCACAGGTTACATAAAATTTTTCATACTGTGTCACATACATTTGTCGAGCAAATCCCTAATTTGACCATTCTTGGTCAAAAGTGGAAAGTACCTTCATATTTGCCCCATGTGCATTAATAGTAATACATGTAGTAATATTTCAATAAGCAGGAAACAGGAGATCAAGTGGGGGTTAGGAGTGTGATCTCCCTTCTTTGTTTCTGTTCCACCGTGTATATAACCTGTACCCTGGCGCCATCTGGCGGTGTTCTGCGGTAATGCAATGGTCCGCGATGTGCGCTATTACTTCCGGCGGCCATAATTGTGAAAAAGCGACGTGTTGTACGATTTCTTCGGAAAATCTTCAAATATTCCTCCCATCCTGACTAATACTCGGGATTCAACAGCACCTGACCACAAAGTCTATCTCTAGACACTGCAAATTTGCTGTTACATCTGCAGCACTTCGGACATCGCCCATCGGTCGGCCTCCTTTCCATAATTAACTTGAAACTAATGGCTTCATGACTGGCCAAAGGATCCTTGCAGCAGACACCACATTCCTGACAAACGTTCATTCTTTGGCCAATAAACGCACGGTGCTGGAGAAACTCAGCAGGAACCGCAGCATCCGTGGGAAGTAAAGGATTACCAATCATTCGGCTGGATCCCCAGGCCCCACACGTATTTCCCAATGGATGCTGCAGAACCTGCTGGGTGACTCCAGTGTCGGCAGACTTTCTGGCTTCCTTGTCTCCCGTTTCCACATGTCAATATTTTTGCCTTCAGTTCCACTATGTGCCTCTTTAATGAACATAAACGACTTTATTGGGTGAATCTTAGAGGTCGATATAAATAATACATTGCAGCACTAAACAAACAGATGCTTTGGCCCCTCTAACCTGTGCAGAACTACTATTCTTCCTAGTTCCACTGATCTGCACCCAATACATACCCTCCATATCTCTCCAATTCATGTATCTTTCCAAAATTTTTCTTAAATGTTAAACGAGCCCGCATTCACCATTTCAGGGCAGCTGTTCCCTAAACCTCTCCCTTCTCCATTAATCCATATCATTGGGTTTGGATCTCACCCAAGCTCAGTGGGAAAAGCCTACTTGCATTTACTCTATCTATTCCCGTCATAATTGTGCAGGCCCTTATCAAATCTCCCCTCTACACTCCAGGGAATAAAGACCTAAAGAACTTTCCTTGAGGTTTAGTTCTTCAAGTCACAACTTCCTAGTAAATCTTTTCTTCACTCTTTCTATCTTATTGATAACTTTCCTGTAGTTAGGTGTCTAAAACTGCACATAATAATCCAAATTTTACCACACAAAGGTACTTTACCATAAAATCTGAACTCCTATACTCAATACTTTGATATATGAAGGCCAATATGCCAAAGATCTTAATGATCTTAACTATCTGTGATCCCACTTTCAGGGAATTATGTATCTGTATTCCCATATTTATTTGTTCAATGGCACTCCTCAGTCCATGACCGTTTACCATGTATGGCCTTCCAAAATACAACATCTCATACTTGTTTGCATGAAATTCCATTGGCCAATTTGCAGCCCATTTTCCAACTGGTCCAGATCCTTTTGCAAGTTTTGAAGGACTTCCTCAGTGTCAGCATACAAGAGGGAGATTGAAAGCATGTTGAATAGTCCACCAACAACAATTTTGCATTTAATGTCACCAAAACCAAGGTGTTGATTAGTTGACTTCAAGAAGTAAAGAACTTGGACTCGATTTGGATGGAGCACAAAAAAGATTTATTATGATAGCCTCAGCTGTATCAAAAAAATGTATTATGTCAACCTGGAAATTAGAAGATAGCCTGAGAATACAGCAATGGTACATAGAAATGAATAAATGTATTCCATTGGAAAAAATAACATAATTTAAGAAATAACATCACAGTATTCGAACAAATTTGGGAACCGTACATGGAACACAACAGAGAAGTCCTACCGCGGACCTCTTACCACCTAAAATGACAGGAGAAGACGAAATGAACTGACCCAGTATGTAAAAGTAGAAGACACAAATTTCTTGTTTATTTTCATTGTGTGATGATATTGTTTAATGGGTTTAATGTATCATATAAGTTGAATGATGAGTGGGTCAGAAGGGGGGGGTGGTGAAGGAGGGAGGGGGAAAAGGGGAGAAAATGACACTGTGTATATTCAAGAGGGAAATGTTTGTGTGTATTTTGGTTAGTATGGTTCATAGTGTGAAAAATAAAACATTTTTTAAAAAAAGGGGAAGCGAGAGGTATACGATCCAGTGATCATTGGGGAATCAGAAGTGGAGAAGGTGAACAAATTTAAGTTGTTGGGTGTCACTATCTCTGAGGATCTTTCCTGGAGCCAGCACACCAACGGCATTGTGAAGAAAGCCCATCAGTGTCTCTACTTCCTCAGGAGTTTGCGGAGGTTTGGTGTGACACCAGAAACCCTGGCACATTTCTGCAGATGTGTGGTGGAAAGTGTGCTCACCAGCTGCATCATGGTCTGGTATGGGGACACAAATATCCCTGAGCGTAAGGCCCTGCAAAATGTGGTGGACACAGCCAAGGACATCTCAGGCAAAACGCTCCCCACTATCAAGAACATCGACAGGGAACACTGCGTCAGCAATCATCAAGGATCCACACCACCTAACATACACTGTTCTCACTGTTTCCATCAGGAAAGAGGTATCGATGCCACAAGACTCACACCTCCAGGTTCAAGATCACCTGCTACCCCTCCATCACCAGACTCCTTAATGACAAACTCAATCATGGACTCATTTAAGGACTCTTACTTTTGAACTTCATTGCTTTTCTCTCTGTATTGCAATGTCAGTTTGTTTACATTTCTTTATTTGTTTCAATGTGTACACTTTTTTTGCGCTACTGACAAGTGGTAGTTCTGCTTTGACCCCAGGTATAAGATTTTCAGGTTTATGTGATGTCATGTATGTACTGTGACATAAATCTGAACTTTGAATGTTGAACTTTGTCCACTACACCTCCAATCTTTGGGTCATCTGCAGTCGCTGATCCTATTTACCACATAATCATCCAGGTTATTTATATAGAAGACAATGGTCCCAAGTGCTGATTCTTGAGGCACTCCACTAGTCACAGGCCTCCAGCCAAGAGGCCATCAGTCACTACCACTCGCTGGCTTCTCCCGTAAAGCCTATGTCGAATCCAGTTTACTATCACACAATGAATAACATGTTACTGTATCTTCTTGACTAACCTCAAACAACATACACAGCCTTTCCTTCATCAACTTTCCTGATAACCTCCTCTAAAAACTCTAAGATTTCTTAAACATGACCTACCAAACACAGAGCCATGTTGACTATCGCCAATCAGTCTCTGACTGACCAAATACCTGTAAATCCGATGTCTTGGAACATGTTTTAACAATGCACCTAATATTATGTCAGGCTGGCTTATCGGCCTATACTTCCCTGGATTATTTTCAGAGCTTTTTTAAAAAAAAAACAGAAACATATGAGCTGCCCTTCAATCCTTCTGCACCTCACTTCTGGCTAACAAGAGCCCCTGCAATTTCTGCACTGGCCTCCCTTGAGGTTTGATAGAATAGCTTGGGGTTTGTTTTGGTAATTTTTTTTTTTTTATTTATTACTGCACCATGAACTGTATCAATAATATATACACAAGTGTTGATCATTAAAATATACACAGTGACATTTCCTTTTCATTTCCCCCTTCCTCCCACCCTCCCCACCCCCATAACTTAAAGTTAGAATCAAAGAAAAAACAAATGAACAATAAAAGAACACAAAAAAGGAAAGAAGAAAAAAAAAACCTTGTGTTGTCCATATTTCTATATTTAAATATTTTAGTACTTGTATCATTTTAAGAGATAGAGGTCTGAAATCAGCAATTTCTAACATATTCTATGTATGGTTCCCAAATTTGTTAAAATAAAGTATATTTGTCTTTTAGATTGTAGGTAATTTTTTCTAATGGAAACACTTGTTCATTTCTATGTACCATTGTTGTATTTTTAAGGTTGCCTCCATTTTCCAAGTTATCATGATGCACTTTTTCGCTGCTGTGAGTGCAATCATAATAAATTTGGACCCAAAATGTTCCCCTACACATACTTGTGTCATTTGTCTTGTCTCGTTCCCCAATAGGAGATCCACTATTGCACTCTCTCTAGTTGGAACATTGATATATTAATTTAGAAAACTTTCCTGAATACGTTTGTCAAACTCCAAGCCAGCCAGTATGGGAGTCCAGTCAAAATGTGGAAAGTTTGTCACCTTCCTTCACAACTTTATGTTTCCTGCAGCTGTCCGCTAACTTCCTACAGATTTGCTCCTCCAATTCTCGCTGACTTGTAATGTGGTCATACCTTTCCAGTTCTTTAGCTCCACCTGGAAGCCTCAGCAGACGAGCCCTAGAGTCCTGTCTGAGCACAGCTATGATATCTTCTCTGCAGAACAATGTCACGTGTCCCCCTTTCATCCATCTCACACTTTCACATGCCCAACAGTGCATCCCCGGAACATTGAGCTGCTAGTCCTGCCCCTCCTGCAACCAAATTTTACTAATGGTCACGATGTCATTATTCCACATGCCGATCTGCCTTTCCTACTACATTCCTTGCATTGAAATAGGACATGATTTCCATCATGGACAACCATTTGATTTCTGTCTCTATATTCATCTTTTTCCTCCTTTGCCACTCTGGTTCCCGTTCCACTGGAAATCTAGTTTGTTCTCCCAGAGTATCCACCTTAAGTTTAGATGCAAACCGTCACTGAAAGAGAACCCAATGATCCAGAAACCTGAAACTCTCCCTCCTGCACCATGTCCTTAGCTACATGTTAAGCTGCATTATCCTCCTATTTCTAACCTCATCGGTACATGGCATGGATAGCAATCCTGAGATCACAACCCTGGACGTCCCATCCTTCAACCTAGCACCCAACTCCCTGAACTCTCTTTGCAGGACCTCCTCACCCTTCCTACCAATGTCATTGGTCCCCACATCCTCACCCTCCCTCTTGTGAATGCTGTGAACTCAATCAGATACAGTGAGGCAATATACCATCCGGGATTCTCAAACTCTTCCACAGAAGCTCATACCTGTTGCCGTCACTACTAAATCCCCTGTCACTACATCTCGCCACTTCCCTCCCTTTCTGGGCCACAGGACCGGTCTGTGTGGCAGAGACCTGCCTGCCACAGCTTGTCCCTGGTTGGTCGTCCCCCTCGACAGTGTCTAAAATGACATATGTGTCATTGAGGGGAATGGCCCTGAACTTCCTTCCTGTTCCCTTTCCCTCACCCTGCTTCTTTCCTCCTGTCTCCTTGATGTGATTGTTTCCCTGCAACTCCTGTATCACTCTCCTCAGCCTTCCAAATGATCCATAGTTCATCCAATTCCAGCTCCAATATCCATTGAATTTACCTACCTTTAAATGTAAATATTACTCAAGAAATCCAATGCTTCATTAATCAGGTCATGCCCTTGTTGAAAAAAAAGTGCACCATATTAAGTTTAATTACATAGTTTTCAATTAATAGATGTCTGGCTGACATGGCAAAAAAATCTTCCTTTAGTGGAGAAATGATATAGGGAGTTCTCCTAATGAAATATGCATTTCCTAACTTTAATTGCTAAAGTTTTCAACTACTCCCTTTAAAAATCCGAGGAGAGAAGCCATTTGATCCTGGGTTACTATCAGAATGGAGACTGACTCATGCGCTCGTCATCTGCAACCACCCACCGAGAACTTTGCCAAGGGGGCAAATGTTGTGGACACATTTTCAAAAATCTTCACTGATTTTGGAGCTGAAACCTTGTCACCGTTCCTGGTCCCCAGCGAGGCAGGGCCGTGCTGTCTGTGCGCTTGCAGCATTCCAATGGTTTGCTTTCGGGACATCTGATTGGTTGCAGGGAAGTAACAGTTTTGTTCTTGGGGGAACGAAGAGCAGAGCCAATTGGATGCCCGAGAACCTCCTGTGGTTTTCCGGAACATGATATTGCACCTGAATCCGCGCCGCCCTCCGCAATCGATAACAACAACAAATATCGACAATATCAGCAACAGTTCGCTGAAAATGACATCAAGACGTTTCTTCCCTTCACTTATCCACATTAGTTCCACACACACAAAAATAGCTTCAGAAAGCACTTCTTCACTTGATCATAAATCAGAATTCAATCAAAGGACCTTGTGAGAAACAAGTACCTTCACAGAATTTGCTCGAGACAAAAATTGAGAACAAAGAACATTTATTATACAACAATGCAAAGTTGGGTGCTTCCCCTTACCCTGGGAATACACACATACACTGGGGCTCATCCAACTTTTATACAGTTTATTTCAGTGCAGAAGTACCCTCCCCCTTACATTCTTCTGCCTCCTGGATGAGTTTGGCATTAGGCAATCCTGTCTGCCTATGTGCTGTTTCTGTGAACTTGGAGGACCAGGGGGTATCCTGTCGGTGTCCCATCATGTCATTGTCCTTATTCACACCTTCCCGACTCTCAGGGCTTACTAACTTCTTACATGCAGAACTTGCTAATTCTGTCTAAGGCTAGAAGACCCTTATCTTATTCAGACCAACTTTACTTCCTACATTCTATTATCTATCCTTATCCTATTCATACTGGCTTTATTCATTACACATATATCCATACTAGTTTTCTTCATCTTTCATATTTTCATATTAGTTTTACTCATCTCTCATAACCTCATTGATTTAGACCGAATTAAACTCCACTCTGTTCTTGACCCACGTGCCTCTTTGGAAGTGTTCACCTGGTATCGGACGGAAGGGAAATGCACGTTTTCAATGGTCATGTAAATCTCATGCATTGAAGGCCCATTTGTGTAATAAGGACGATTTTTCTTTCTTAAATACATTTGCAAATGGGCCAGTTTGATGAGGCATAATTATTTTTGCTGCATAAAGGACACTGACCAGCTGAGTTTCTCCAGCATTCTGTGTTTTTACTACACTCACGGTGTTTTACTCATGATCCATTTGATCCCGGGATCATCTCTATTCCATTTATTCTGTACCCACCACCTCACCCCCAAAAGGGGCTTCAAGTCCTGCGCTGTCCGTGAGGAGTTTGTACGTTCTGCCCGTGTCTGCGTGGGTTTCCCCCGGGGGCTCTGGTTTCCTCCCACCATTTGAAAAGTACTGGGGGGGGTGTAGGTTAATTGGGCAGCACTCCCCCCCACCCCACACACAGTTTACAGCTGTGTGAGAAAGTAAGGAAAATAAACAGTGAGGTCATGGAACTTATACAGATTAAAGAGGAGGAAGTTCTTGCTGTCTTAAAGTAAACAAGGGTGGATAAATCTCCAGGGTCTGACAAGATATTCCCTCGGACTTTGAGAGAGACTCATGTAGAAATTTCAGGGCCTCTGGCAGAAATATTTCAAAAGTCTTTAGCCACAGGTGAGGTGCCAGAGGATTAGAGGGTAGCTCACATTGTCTCATTGTTTAAGAAGTAATCTTGGTAGGTAAATTACTGGATGGTGTTCTAAGAGATCAGATATACAATTATTTGGATAGCCAGGAACTGATTAGGGATAATCAACATGGCTTTGTGCATGGTAGGTTGTGTTTAAACAATCTAGAGTTTTTGAAGGAAGTTACCAGGAAAGTTGATGAATGATGTTGTCTACATGGACTTTAGTAAGGCCTTTGACAAAATCCCACATGGGAGGTTAGTCAGGAAGGTTCAGACACTAGGTATTCATGGTGAGGTAGTGAACTGGATGTGACAATGGCTGGATGAGAGAAGTCAGAGAATAGTGGTGGATGATTGCTTCAGACTGGAGGCCTATGACTAGTGATGGATCTCAGGGATCGGTGCTGGGACCATTGTTGTTTGTCATCTCTATCAATGATCTGGATGATAATGTAGTAAATTGGATCAGCAAGTTTGCTGATGACACTAAGATTGGAGGCATTGTGGACAGTGAAGAAGAATTTCAAAGCTTGCAGAGAGATCTGGACCTGCTGGAAAAATAAGCTGAAAAATGGCAGACGGAGTTTAATGCAGACAAGTGGTGATGTTCATTTGGAAGGACAAACCAAGAAAGGACGCACATGGTAAATGGTTGGGCACTGAGGACTGCAGTAGAACAGAGGAATCTGGGAATACAGAAACATAATTCCCTGAAAGTGGTGTCTCAGGTAGATAGGGTTGTTAAGAGAGCTTTTGACATATTGGCCTTCATAAATCAAAATATAGGAGTTGAGATATTATGGTAAAGTTGTATAAGACATTGGTAAGGCCATATTTGGAGTATTGTGTGCAGTTTTGGTCACCTAACTACAGGAAAGATATCAGCAAGTTAGAAAGAGTGCAGAGAAGATTTACTAGGATGTTGCCCGGACTTCAGGAACTGAGTTACAAGGAAAGGCTAAACAGGTTGGACTTTATTCCCTTGAGTGTAGAAGAATGTAGGGAGATTTGATAGAGGTATAGACAGAGTAAATGTAGATAGACTTTTTCCACTGAGTAAAGGTGAGATACAAATTGGAGAACATGGGTTAAGGATGAATGGAGAAAAGTTTAGGGGGAATGTGGTGGAACTTCTTCACACAGAGAGTGGTGGGAGTGTAAAACAAGCTTCCAGATGAAGAGGTAAATATGGGCTCAATTTTAACATTTAAAAAGAATTTGGACAGGTACATGGATGGGAGAGGTATAGAGGGCTATGGACTGGATGTGGTACTAGGAGAAAATGGTTCAGCGCAGACTAGAAGGGCTGAATGGGCCTGTTTCTGTATTGTAATTGTTCTATGGGGTTCAGTACTGGAGTTTGAGTTGGAAACCCCGAGGCTCACTGTAAATCTTTAGGGCCCCAAATGTTGGTGCGGGAGGAGGTGTGAACACAATGTGGCACTTGTTGTGGCCTCAGGAGAAGGTGCCAAGGGGCCGATTAATAAGAAGGGATGAATGGATGAGGGGGTCACGGAGGGAGTGGTCCCTAAGGAAGGTGGAGAGGGGAAGAGAGGGGAAGATGTGTCTGGTGGTGGGATCATGCTGTAGGTGACAGAAATTACGGAGGATCATGTGTTTCTATCTTGTGGTAGGAAAAGTGTCCTTCCAAGTAAAGCAAACACTTCACTTGTGTACACTTGTGTATCCGCGAGAGTGATCTACTGCATCCAGTTCTCCCAGTGTGGCCTTCTCTAATTGGAGAGATTGAGCAACATCACTCAGTCCACATCAGTGACAGGGATCTCAGTGGCCAACCACTTCAATTCTGCATCCCACTCCAGTGCTGACATGTCTGTCCATGACCTCATGTATTGTCAAACAAGTCCACCCATAAATTGAAGGAGCAACACCTCTGTCTGGGCACTCTCCAACCAGATGGCATTAACATCAACTTCTACTCCTAGTTCTCCCTCTCTACGTCAAATCTCTATCTTCTTTCCTCCATTTCTCCACCACTTTCCCTCTCCTTTCATGTCGTGACTCCCCCCCCCCCCCCCCATTTGCTGATGTGCCCTTCCTCCCTTATCCATCTATTATCTCCTGTCTGTGGGACTGTGCTCCTCCCCCTGCCCCTCCCTCTAACCATACTGTTCCTGAACCTGCCTAAATGTTGCTCAATCCTTGATGGTCTCAAGCCAGAAACATTGGTTCTGTATCTTTATCTTTGCTACACAACATATATAACAATTACAGCACGGAAACAGGCCATTAGGCCCTTCTAGTCCGCACCGAACCAAACACTCCTCTCTAGTCCCACCTACCTGCACAATGACCATAACCCTCCACCTTCTTCTCATCTATATACCTGTCCAACTTTTGCTTAAATAATAAAATTGACTCTGCCGCCACTATTTCTCCCGGAAGCTCATTCCACACTGCTACCACTCTGAGTAAAGAAGTTCCCCCTCATGTTACCTCTAAACCTCTGCCCCTAACTCATGTCCTCTTGTTTCAATCTCTCCTACTCTTAACGGAAATAGTCAATCCACATCCACTCTGTCTATCCCTTTCATAATCTTAAATACCTCTATCAAATCCCCTCTCAACCTTCTACGCTCCAAAGAATAAAGACCTAATCTGCCCAATCTCTCCCTGCTTAAACCCAGGTAACATTCTGGTAAATCTTCTCTGCACTTTCTCCACTCTGTTTATATCCTTCCTATAATTAGGCGACCAGAACTGCACACAGAACTTTAAATTAGGCCGCACCAATGCTTTATACAATCTCAACATCACTTCCCAACTCCTATATTCCATGCAATGATTGATAAAGGCCAGCATACTAAAAGCCTTCTTCACCACCCTATTCACACGAGTTTCTACCTTCAGGGAACGATGTACCCGTTACTCCTAAATCTTTCTGCCCTTCTGTATTCATCAATGCTCTCCCATTTACCACGCATGTCCTGTTCTGATTCTTCTTACCAAAATGAAGGACCTCACACTTATCAGCATTAAATTCCAACTGCCATTTTTCAGCCCACTTTTCTAAGCAGCCCAAATCCCTCTGCAATCCTTGAAAACCTTCTTCATTATCCACTATTCCACCTATCTTAGTATCGTCTGCATATTTACTAATCCAATTCACCATCCCATCATCTAGATCATTAATGTATATAACAAACAACAATGGGCCCAATACAGATCCCTGAGGCACACCACTGGTCACTGGCCTCCAACCTGACAGATAATTATCCACTATCACTCTCTGGCCTCTCTCCTTCAGCCAATGTTCAATCCATTTGACTATCTCAAAATTTATACCTAAAGACTGCACCTTCCTAACTAACCTTCCATGTGGTACCTTATCAAAGGCCTTACTGAAGTCCATATAGACAACATCCACCGCGCTACCCTCATCCACATTCCTAGTCACCTCTTCAAAAAATTCAATCAGATTGGTCAAACAGGACCTTCCGCCCACAAATCCGTGTTGAGTGCTCCTGATCAGACCCTGTCTATCCAGATATTTATAAGTACCATCTCTAAGAACTTTCTCCATTAATTTACCTACCACAGACGTCAAACTTACAGGCCGATAATTGCCAGGCTTCCTCCTTGAACCCTTTTAAAATAACGGAACCACATGCGCAATACGCCAATCCTCCGGCACTATCCCCATCTCTAATGAGATTTGGAAAATTACCGTCAGAGCCTCTGCTATTTCCTCCTTTACTTCTCTCAATGTCCTGGGGAAGATCCCGTCTGGTCCCAGAGACTTATCCACCTTTATATTCCTCAAAAGCCCTAACACTACATCTTTCGTAATCACTATATTCTCCATATTTACCCAATTTGCTTTTTTTTTTTTTAAATCTCACATATCCCAATATCCTTCTCCTTGGTGAATACCGAAGGAACTGTTCAATATCTCCCCCATTTCTCTAAGCTCCACACACAGTTTTCCTCTGATTCTCTAAGGGACCAATTTTGTCTCTCGCTTTCCTTACCATTAACATATTTGTAGAACCCTTTTGGATTAATTTTCACCCTGCTTGATATAGTCTCCTCGTACCTTCTTTTAGCTTTCCTGATTCCTCTCTTAAGATTCCTCTTACATTCAATGTATTTTTCAAACATCTCCTTAATTCCATGCTTCTTATACCTAATGTACACCTCCCTTTTTCTTCGAACCAAGTTTCCAATATTCCTTGAAAACCACGGCTCTCTCAAACCTTTTGCCCCTCCTTTTAACCTAACAGGAGCATAAAGCTTTTGCACTCTCAAAATCTGATCTTTAAAAGACTTCCATCTCTCTACTACATCCTGCCTATAAAACAAATTGTCCCAATGCACACCCTGTAAGTCCTTTCGTATCTCCTCAAATCTAGCTTTTCCCCCCAATCAAAAACCTCAACCCTTGGCCCTGACTTATCTCTTTCCATAATGACATTGAAGCCGATGGCATTATGATCACTGGACCCGAAGTGCTTGCCAACACTAACCTCCGTCACTTGACCCATCCCACTTGCCAACGGTAGATCTAACACTGCTCCTTCTCTGGTCGGCACCTCTACATATTGTAAAAAAACTATCTTGCACACATTTCACAAACTCTAACCCATCCAGCCCTTTCACAGAATGTGTTTCCCAATCTATATGTGGAAAATTAAAATCTCCCATAATTACAACCCTATGCTTATCACAAATATCCACTATCTCCCTACAGATTTGCTCCTCTAGGTCTCGGTCCCCTCCGGGTGGTCTATAATACACCCTTACAAGTGTAACCTCTCCATTCCCACTCCTCAGTTCCACCCAAATAGCCTCCGTGGACGAGCCCTCTAATCTATCCTGCCAAAGCACTGCTGTAATATTCTCCCTGACAAGCAATGCAACACCACCTCCTCTTGCCCCGCCGACTCTATCACACTTAAAGCAACGAAACCCAGGGATATTCAACTGCCAATCACATCCTCCTGCAACCATGTCTCACTAATCGCTACCACATAATACTTCCAAGTATCAATCCACACCTTCAGCTCATCCACCTTTTTTACAATACTCCTGGCATTAAAATATATGAATTTCAGAGATTTCCCAATTCTTAATCCCTGTTTTCCCTCATCTTTAATAACAACATTATTTCCTTTTCCTGCTAATTGCCCTTCATCTTCTTCCAGAGCATTTCCTTTCTCTATCACCTGCCCATCCATATTCAAATACTTACTACAAACTTTCTTTGTTTGCATTCTAACCTTCTCCTTACTGCTCTGTACTATTTTGCTCCCTCCCCCCAAACATTCTAGTTTAAAGGATCCTGAGTAGCCCTAGCAAATACCCCTGCCAGGATTCTGGTCCCCCTGGGATTTAAGTGTAACCCATCCTTACTGTACAGGTCACATCTTCCCCAAAAAAGGTCCCAGTGATCCAGAAACTTAAAACCCTGCCCCTTACTCCACCCCTTCAGCCACGTGTTAATCCTCCACCTCATTCTATTTCTATTCTCACTGTCACATGGCACAGGGAGTAATCCGGAGATTACCCCCTTTGCAGTCCTTCTTTTTAACTCCCTACCTAACTACCTGTACTCACTTTTTAGGACCTCTTCTCTATTCCTCCCTATGTCATTGGTACCTACATGTACCACGACCTCTGGCTCCTGTCCCTCCCACTTTAGGATATCCAGGACAGGAGCAGCAACATCCCAGACCCTGACAGCAGGGAGGCAAACCACCATCCAGTTCTCCTTGCTGCATCCACAGAATCCCCTATCTGTCCTCTTAACTATGGAGTCCCCTACCACTATTGCCCTCCTCTTCCTTTCCCTACCTTTCTGAGCTACAGGGGCTGACCCCGTGCCAGAGGCACAGCCACTACTGCTCCCCCCAACTTTTTTTTTTTTTTTTTTTTTTTTTTTTTTTTTTTACACCATAAATCACATTAGCCATAATACACACTTTTTCCTTTTCACACATATACAGTGACATTTTCTCCCCCCCTCCTCCCAACCCACCCCCCCCCACCCATCCATTTAAGGTATACAATCTAGGATACATTAAACCAGTCAGACAATGTTGTCACTCAACAAAAATACACCAGAAATTCTACTGAGTCCATTCTTTTCTTTCCTTCTCCTTCCATCAACTTAGGTAATGATTGTCCCCGGTAGGTTTTCGCTATTGTATTTAATGTAAGGCTCCCATATTTGTTTGAATATTTCAATATTATTTCTTAAACTATATGTAATTTTTTCTAATGGAATACATTTATTCATTTCTATATACCATTGTTGTATTTTCAGATTATCTTCCAATTTCCAGGTTGACATAATACATTTTTTTGCTATGGCTAGAGCTACCTTAACAAATCTTTTTTGTGCATCCTCCAAATCAATTCCAAATTCTTTGTTTTTTATGTTACTTAGGAGAAAGATCTCTGGATTCTTTGGTATATTGTTTTCTGTTATTTTATTTAATATCTGATTGAGATCTTCCCAAAATTTTTCTACTTTCTCACATGTCCAGATTGCATGAATTGTTGTTCCCATTTCTTTTTTACATCGAAAACATCTATCAGATACTGTTGTGTCCCATTTATTTAACTTTTGAGGTGTAATGTATAGTCTGTGTATCCAGTTATATTGTATCATACGTAGCCTCGTATTTATTGTATTTCTTATCGTTCCAGAACATAATTTCTCCCGTTTCCTTTTTTATCTTTATATTTAAATCTTGTTCCCATTTTTGTTTAGTTTTACCATTTGTTTCCTCATTCTCCTTTTCTTGCAGTTTAACATACATATTTGTTATAAATCTTTTGATTATCATTGTATCTGTAATCACATATTCAAGGTTACTTGCCTCTGGCAAACTGAAACGGCTTCCTAATTTATCCTTCAAGTAGGATCTCAATTGGTAATATGCCAGCGCTGTATCTCCAGTTATATTGTACTTATCTCTCATTTGTTCAAAGGATAAGAATCTATTTCCTGAAAAACAATTTTCTATTCTTTTAATCCCTTTTTTCCCCCCATTCTCTAAAGGAAAGGTTATCTATTGTAAAAGGGAGTAACTTGTTTTGCGTCAATATTAGTTTTGATAATTGATAATTTGTTTTATTTCTTTCTATATGAATCTTCTTCCAAATATTGAGGGGATGATGTAATACTGGAGAACTTCTATGTTGTACCAATTTTTCATCCCATTTATATAATATGTGTTCAGGTATCTTTTCCCCTGTTTTATCTAATTCTAATCTCGTCCAATCTGGTTTTTCCCTTGTTTGATAAAAATCTGATAGGTATCTTAATTGTGCGGCTCTATAATAATTTTTAAAGTTTGGCAGTTGTAAGCCTCCTTGTTTATACCATTCTGTTAATTTATCTAGTGCTATCCTCGGTTTCCCCCCTCTCCATAAAAATTTCCTTATTATTTTCTTTAACTCCTTGAAGATCTTCTCTGTCAGTTGTATTGGCAATGCCTGAAATAAGTATAATATCCTTGGAAAAATGTTCATTTTAATACAGTTTATCCTTCCTATTAGTGTTAGTGGTAAATCTTTCCAATGCTCTAAATCGTCCTGTAATTTTTTCATTAGTGGATAATAATTGAGTTTATATAGTTGGCCGAGATTTTTGTTTATTTGTACACCTAGGTATCTTATTGCCTGCATTTGCCATCTAAATGGAGATTCCTTCTTAAATTTTGAGAAAACCGCATTATTCATAGGCATTGCTTCACTTTTATTTACGTTTATCTTGTAACCCGACACTTCTCCATATTCCTTCAATTTCTTATATAATTCTTTTATTGATAGTTCTGGTTCTGTTAAGTACACTACAACATCATCCACAAATAGACTGATTTTATATTCCTTGTCTTTTATTTTTATTCCTTTTATATTATTATCTATTCTTATCAATTCTGCTAGTGGTTCTATAGCTAACACAAACAATAAAGGTGATAGTGGGCATCCCTGCCGCGTTGACCTGCTTAAGTTAAATTGCTTTGATTTGATACATGTCCATTTATTGTCACTTTCGCTAACGGTCCCTTATATAATGCTTTAATCCGAATTTTTGCAATACTTTGAACAAATAATTCCATTCTACTCTGTCAAAGGCCTTCTCTGCGTCTAAAGCAACTGCTACTGTAGGTGCTTTATTTCCTTCTACTGCATGAATTAAGTTAATAAATTTACAAATATTGTCTGTTGTGCGTCTTTTTTTGATAAATCCAGTTTGGTCTAAATTTACCATTTTCGGTACATGCTCTGCTAATCTGTTTGCTAATAGTTTAGCTATTATCTTATAATCTGTGTTTAGCAAAGATATTGGTCTATATGACGCTGGTGAGAGTGGATCTTTCCCTTGCTTTAATATTATTGTAATTATTGCTGTTTTACATGAATCTGGTAAGCTTTGTGTTTCATCAATCTGGTTGATTACATCCAGGAGGGGCGGAATTAATAAGTCTTTAAATGTTTTGTAGAATTCTATTGGGAATACATCCTCTCCTGGTGTCTTATTATTTGGTAATTTTTTTATTATCTCTTGTATTTCTACTACTCCAAATGGTTCTGTTAATTTATTTTGTTCCTCTATTTGTAGTTTTGGTAGTTCAATTTTAGTCAGAAATTATCTATTTTCCCTTCTTTCCCTTAGTTTTCAGTTCGGTATAATTGTTCATAGAATTCTCTAAAGTTTTCCTTAATTTCTTTTGGATTATATGTAATTTGTTTGTCTTTTTTCCTTGATGCCAAGACCATTTTCTTAGCTTGTTCTGTCTTAAGCTGCCATGCTAGGATTTTGTGTGTTTTTTCACCTAGTTCATAATATTTCTGTTTTGTCTTCATTATGTTCTTCTCCACCTTATATGTTTGTAGTGTTTCATATTTTAATTTTTTAATCCGCCAATTCTCTTCTTTTAGTTGTATCTTCCTTCATTGCTAATTTTTTTTCTATATTTACTATTTCCCTTTCCAACTGCTCTGTTTCCTGATTATAGTCCTTCTTCATCTTGGTTACATAACTTATTATTTGCCCTCTAATGAATGCTTTCATTGCATCCCATAGTATAAACTTATCTTCCACTGATTCCGTATTTATTTCAAAATACATTTTTATCTGTTTTTCAATAAATTCTCTAAAATCCTGCCTTTTAAGTAACATGGGGTTTAATCTCCATCTATACATTCTTGGAGGGATGTCCTCTAGCTTTACTGTCAATATTAAGGGTGAATGGTCCGATAGTATTCTAGCTTTATATTCTGTTTTTCGTACTCTATCTTACATACTAGCTGACAACAAAAATAGGTCTATTCTTGAGTATGTTTTATGTCTAGCCGAGTAATATGAATATTCCTTTTCTTTTGGGTGTTGTTTCCTCCATATATCCAAAAGTTGCATTTCTTCCATTGATTTAATTATAAATTTGGTTACTTTGTTCTTTCTGTTAATTTTTTTCCCCAGTTTTATCCATATTTGAATCCAAATTCAGGTTGAAATCCCCTCCTATTAATATGTTCCCTTGCGTATCTGCTACCTTCAAAAAGATATCTTGCATAAACTTTTGATCTTCTTCGTTAGGTGAATATACATTGAGTAGATTCCAAAACTCCGAATATATCTGACATTTTATCATTACATATCTCCCTGCTGGATCTATTATTTCCTCTTCTATTTTAAATGGCACATTTTTACTAATTAATATAGCCACTCCTCTTGCTTTTGAATTATACGATGCTGCTGTTACATGTCCTACCCAATCTCTCTTTAATTTCTTGTGCTCCAATTCAGTCAAGTGTGTTTCTTGCACAAATGCTATATCAATTTTTTCTTTCTTCAGTAAATTTAGCAGTTTCTTCCTTTTAATTTGGTTATGTATGCCATTAATTTTTAAAGTCATATAGTTCAACGTAGCCATTTTATACTTTTTTTATCTTCCCTTTCTGTTTTTCCATCATTACCTTTCCTCCTTTTCCATTTCTGTTTTCTTATTTTAAACCCTTTATAAGACAACATTCCTAAAACATCAAACATTTTCTTTATTCTCCTATTTAAAACTTCTTTAGCCCCAATCTCCCCTTCCCCTCCTGAGTTGTCCTTTATCCCTTGTCTGACAACCACATCTCCCCTCTCCATTTGGGTTTGCGAATTCACTCGCAAGCGTCAACTGATTTTGCTGTGACCGCAACTCCTCCCCACCCAGCCCCCACAGAAAAGATTTCACTTTTCATATGTAACAAAGGTCACTCTTTTAGTTCCCTCCTTATTCTCTCTATTCCATTTCCTTCCCTTATTAATTCTTGTCTATACTATCTATATTTTCCTCTAAATACGGATACATTCATGTATGCACATTATACATATACACTCTTATACCTCTTTACCCACATACATATCAATCGTGGTCATTTTTACTCTCATTACACGTCTTCATTTGAGGGGGAGGACGTGGACCTGTCCTCGGGCCTGCGCAAAGGAGCTTTTAGGTGGAGTGCAGTGCGCGCAGTACTGGCCCCACCCTTTACACCCATGGTTCGTGTGCCGTGGCCAAGCAAGCTGGGACGTGGCAGCGAGGTCCTTGGGTCGTAGGTTTTATATCGGAGTGGCCTTCTCCTATGCAGGTTTCTTACCCGGGCT